>NC_051178.1:120042150-120134387 GCF_013339695.2 Rhipicephalus sanguineus
CGTTACCTAAGCGCGGGCCAGTTTTGAGCGACATGCATGGAGCGGTTATTCACGACAAATTGCTTATAGCAGATGTTATCCTTAAAAAAAAAAAAAAAACAAAAAAAAAAAAAAAACCTAATGCGCTTTTCAATTCGGGAGTACTGTACCAGCATGCTGAACCTGACATAGTGTCTCACATATATTTTTCTTATTTTTTCGTTTTTTTTTTTTGTTTTGTACCGTTGCTTATGTGAGTAACGTAGTCGTCTTTAACATACAGCTTGGACCAAACGAGAAAAAAATGCGACGTCGTTTAGGCTGTTGGCAATCATGATCATGATGTTAAGCAAACTGCCCCATCGTTACGCGGTCAAAAGTATGCGCGGTGTTGTGGATACATTGCGACCATAGGTTCGCGGTCCATCACCGTGCGCGTCAGCCCGCCTAAGCAACTGAGGTAGTGCGTCGTATTTTGGCACCCACTAAAGGTGTATCTCTTGCAAGTAAGTGGTAGCCCCCTGCCGACGGGGGTGCGTGTTCGAAAGTTGTGCTCTTTCTGTCGCCTATTGTTGTCTGAGCTCGCGTTTTCTTTCGTCTGGGAAGATAGTGCGTCGATTGTGCCGAATAACAAGTTCAAACCTTGTGCAAGTAGCAAGGCTAAAACAGTACGCAAGAAAAATAAACTAGAGAGAAGGACAGAAGGTTGAGCTTGTTCGGAAGGACTCGGGACAAAAGAAGATAGCTGTGCAGACGCGGACGCGAAAGAAGAGATCAACCCGCCCCGGGGTCTAGTGTTTATGGTGCTCGACATCTGACCCCGAGGTCGCGGTATCGAATCCCGGCGCGGGGGGCCGCATTTCGATGGAGTTGAAATGCTAGAGGCCCGAGCGCTTAGATTTAGACGCACGTTTAAGAAAACAGGTGGTCTGTATTTCCGGAGCCTTCCACTATTCAACTCCTCTCATATGTATCGTGGTTTGGGACGTAAAACCCCAACAATTATTAAAAATATCCGCCCGCCAACCACCCGGCGCAGCGAAATAGAATGATTGTGTTACAGTCTAACTCGTCAAGCCCTGAGTTGCCGGTGCAAAGCGTTATCTTTTTCTCTGATCTTCGGGGATTAAGAATGACATATAATCGCATTAGCGAACCGCTGCAGTAAAGCCGACCGCTTTCGAGAACAGAACTCAACTGAACCTTTGTCAGGCACTTCATGTTATCTTTCCCCTTCATACTCTGCTTCTCCCCAATACTTCAGCTTACGGTACTTCTCCGAACACGCAACCACACTGACACCGCAATTGAATGTTGTCGAGTATGTTTAAACTTTTATAACGTCTGGTAACTGTCAAGTTTATTTTTTTTTTTTTAACGTGACGCTTGCAAGGATTTCATGCGTCTTTAGCTATTCGTGCTGTGTACCCCGCCTATTTTCTTAAGTCTAAACGTCACATAAAAAGTGCGCTCATTTGAGAGCAGTTTGCGGGGTCCTGATTCAAGAAAACTCCATTCCAGGGCTAGAACTGATACAGAAAGGGCCCTAGTGATGTAAGGCCAACCGCTGCAGTTCAAGAACACTAATCATCTCCCTGTGCTTTCGTTGGCTTAACTGTCCGTTGGTTTCATTAGTTAGTATAACAAAGAAACAAGCCTCTCTTTCCTAAGGCACCCAATATTATATATGAGCTAGAAGATTAATCAATATTCAAAGAAAACCTCCGTTATGGAGTCGTTACGAACTTTAGCTCAGAAGTGAAGGGGCCCCCGGAGGTATTATGCTATAGCACCGGCAAATACTCATTATAGGAATAGCTAATTTAGGCTATAACGGCCTGCCTAACGTTAGCGCGTGGGCTGCTCTTGGCTGGCATTGCTGATGCGTGGAATGAGCAGCTTATGCTTCGCCCACGCGACAGTTTCTTCTCCGCAGAGAAATGCGCCGGAATACCTTTTCGCGTTTCCTCTTGCGTCGATAGTCGCGCGTCTGAGCTTTACCTCCGGGGCTTTCAGAACAAGACAGCCTGGTCTCTTCGCAGCAACCTGCATATACGTTCGCGGAGCACGGCGCTCAGCTTCCGAAGCTTTCTTTGTGAAAGGAGAACGGCGTGCGCGGCTTATAAGCCTTTTCTCGGCGGCCAAAAACTGAAACCTTTGCCCCGCGGGTTTCGGATGTATAAGGGCGCACACGCGTGGGGAGAGCGGCATACAAGGCACCCCGCGGGCGCTTCTTTTTTCCGTAGTGATGCCAATTCGATATCGGCCCCTGTTTTTGGGTGCCCTCGCGCGCAGGCTGTGCAGGTCTTGTGGTACTTCTTGCCTTTTTTTTTAACTCAGCCCACTGCCTTGTTTTTCGAGCAGAAACTTATAACCTTTGCGCGAACAGGGAATTGGTGTGGAAGGATTTGAAGCCCTTTCGGGGGCCGTTCTTTCTTCTGTGTAACTGTGTTTTTAAAGCTATAGTCGTTTCCTTCTTGGCAGGGAATGGTTATCTGCGTTTATCAGCAGGTGCGTATGACACCGCAGCGTTTTTTTTTTGCTTTATTAATTTAGTTTCCTCTTTGACTGTATTTGAGCGTGTCTCTCATCAGGGCGGCAGATTTGCTGCAAAACATGGAATGATGTGCTGGTGTCTTTTTGTTCTTTGCGAATAATTCTTTTTTTTTTTTCGCTCCAGCTGTATTGAAATCAGGTGATTACTTTTTTTTTTTTTCATTTGTCAAAATAAAAGCTTAGAGTTAGGTATGCAAGAAGCTATTGGATCTATTGAGGCCTTCACGTTCGGGAACATCAGCGGCTGCGCATGACAAGTTATACGGCCCCTTAGGGAACACACTCGCACGCAAACACTAACGCTTCTTTTACAGCGAAAGCTGTTATGAGATCTTTCACCGGCCGTTTTTGGCGCCGTAGTTGTCCCCGCCACCGCCGCCACCGCCGCCGCCGCCGGTGTCCGTAACCAGTATCGCTCGAAATAAGAAAAAAAATTCCCAGGATGGAACGAGGTTCGAACCTGGGCCCTCTGCGCGGGAGCCCAGTATTCAACCTCTGAGCCATGCCGGTGCTTGAAACTGCTTTGCAAAAAAGGTCCTATACAGGCTTCATGTAGAGAAGGAACCAATTAGCATATGCACATATAGCGTTGTAGAAGAGTAAAATAAGCACCAAGCGTCGCACAACGCGAATTCTGTAACACGGCGGTCACACAATGCGAATTGCGCAACGAGTAGGTTGTTGAATACTTCGTACCCATTACAAAGGGCTCTGCCATAATTCTTCATCGTCATCAGGCACAGCATCAACAAAGTGCGCATAATGCCTTACATGCGTTTAGCAGGTACCAACGCTCTCCGTAGAATGACGAAAAAATGGCACAGTGCCTGCTGCTCTACTTGTTCAAAAATTCCAATGTTTATGGCGTAGGGGGTTTCCTCGCAAGTGCACTTGTATTGGTTGCCAAGGAAGCCCATAAGCGCATGATCCACTTCCTCGGGGTCTCAGTGAAATTACAATGGTTTATAGCGTAGTGGGTTCCTCGCAAGTGCACTTGTATTGGTTGTCGAGGAAGCCCATAAGCGCATGATCCATTTCCTCGGGTCTCAGTAAAGTTCTTCGCCCCCCCCCCCTCCGTCTCTTTTCCACGTCAACGTATGTTATACAGCATGACGGGAGAGGGAAATAGCGACCGGGCGTCACCCAATGCAAATTACATAACTGGTGAGCCGTTTAAAGATTCCAACCCATTACAAAGGGCTGAGCCAACATTCTTCATCGTCATCAGTCGTCGCGTCAACAAAGTGCACATATGCCTTACAGACGTGTAGCTGGTGCCTCGCTCTCCGCAGAATGACGAATAATGGCTTAGTAGGTGCTTCCCAACTTCTCAAAAATTGTGATTTATGGCGTAGTGGGTACCTTTCTAGTGTACTTGTATTGTAGCCCCAAGAGTGCTTAACGGGCTCTAGAAACGCCGCTCTTCCAGCTTTCGCTGTGACTGTGCTGCGGTTTCAGCGCAGGCCTGGCGTTTTTTCAGTGGTGCAAGCTTTCTTTGAATCATCGCTGCATAGTACTTTAGTACCGAACAATAGATGGCGGCTGGCAATGCCTGATCGTGCTCCTAGTTTTCACTTAAGCATAGAAAAAAATTTACTTTCCTGACAAATAAGAAGAGAGAGAGAGGAGGAAAATGAAAAGCGGGAGTAAACCAGGCGAACGTCCGGTTTGCTACCCTGCACAGGGGAAGGGGAGTGGGGGATAAGAGGAAGGAAATGAGAGAGAGAGAGAGAGAGAGAGAAAGAGCGAGGAGTGACGCTTCAGCCGAGTCAACGTTTATAGAACCAGGTAAGCTGCGAAACTCCCCGCGTCAGCCAACCCGTCGAGCGGCGCCAGGGCAGCTTCCGGTTTGGTGGCGCTGGCGGCGCAACAAGCTTCCGCTAGCAGACGAAAACGCGTAGCGGCCCGCGTGGCAAGACGCCGAGTCAGACGTTCAGAATGGGCTTCGTTGTTTACATCGCCGACTGTATATTATCGAGATTTTTCGTTGCGCTGCCGCTGCAGCGTAAACCTGAGTAATATTTAGCAGCAGTAAGGCAAAGTCAGTAAAGCTATGGCTTTCTAGACTGCCCACGATAACTGATGCTCGATAGCATAACATACGAGTCTTTCCATTACCCTATAAGAAATTAACTATATGACGCATTCCCATAGCGTAATTCTTTAGCTAAAGTGAATGTTTGGGCGTGTTGGTACTTCCATCTTTTCGTTTTGGACTGTGCAAGTATTGCGCGGTGTTAACGAATAAATCTTTGTTGTAAGTCAGCGCTGTTGTTTGTGCATTCCTTTTGTGGTTGTCCGTCTTTTTTGCGCTGTTTTCTTTCCGATAGTTCTTCACTTTATATTTTTTGAAGTGAGGCGTTTTCACTCTGTATCGCGGCTGTCGTTATTCGCAATCATTGAGCGGTAAAATTGCCGCACGCCACACTTTCAGTCCTGCTACAGAAAAAAAAATATCTATTATTTTACGTACGCACGCCATGCAGTGAAACGATTTTTGAGATATGGCATGTATAGTGTGATGCACACAAACGGCACGATTTATTTGCAGTCTGAAGCATTAAACCTTATCAAAACAGCTCCAATTAAGTGTAAAATATTATTTACAGCGCAATTTTTAGAATCACTCAAATCAAGGCAAGTTCGGGAATATCGTTGGAACGCATCCTTCCACGAGGCTCCTTTCCGCTGGCGATTTCAGCCTTAATTCTTACCATAAACCATGTGAGTGAAAGTCTTCAGGATGTCTTCCTCGTGAAGGTGCATATCATGCACACATACGTGATGTGTCGGTCAGTTTCTTATCCTCACGAGGAATGGCGTGATCCCACGCCACTCGCTGGTTCGTGTCATGTTTCACTTTTTGAGCGCACAATTGAACAAGGACGAAAAGCGACGCGGACGCCAAGCGCTGTGTCCGCGTCGCTTTTCGTCTTTGTTCAATTGTGCGCTCAAAAAGTGAAACATGAAATACCAACATGGCCAAGCATACGCTCTTTCGCTGGTCCGGATCACGCGGGGCACAAATAGGGTTACCAACCGTCTCAGACTTCGCGGGACTGTCCCGACTTTTCATGCAGCGTCCTCAGCCGTCCCTGTCGGGACAGCTATGTGTCCGGGATTTATTCGGACCATCCAGTTAAAAATTTTTATGTGATCCAACACACACCCGACAACGCACGTCACGCTCCAGAACACGATGTTCTGGAGCAATGTTGCGGTGGCTAGCGGTGGATTCGAATGTCTTTAAATACTTTGGCTGAACTTCGGCATGAAGCGCGACATCTTTTACGAGTACACTCTCCAGCAAGAGGAAGTGTTGCGAGCAGTACGTAGCCAGCTGAAGTACAACTTCAAGAGGCCGAAACAATAAAGAAACAATGGATTTGTCTGGAATATACCGCAATTAAGAAAACTGACTTCGCTGGCTCCCTATGTTAGTTTACCCCTGCCACCCTTCATTGAAGAGTTAGTGACCCTAGGCACAAAAGAAACGTCGTGGCGTCTCTGATTTCCTGTAACCGCTCGTACAGCCGGGAACACAACATGTCGGCATGGTGAAGACACGCAGCACATCCGAAGCACAATAGGGAGCGGAAAGCGTAAAACTGTTCACGCAGAAAGCAGCCTCCACTGATACTAACGCGCCGCAACATTCACCGCTGGCTGAAGAGAGTGGAGTGAGTGAATCCTGTTGCGACAGCAGCGCCACATCTGTCGCTGATAGCGGCAGCGCCGCGCAACATCGCTCAGTTTTGCAACTGACCTGGTTCTATAAACGTTGGCCGAGTGTGCATATTGACACCACAGTTTGCATAGGTCACTTGTTGAGTTTGACCTGTGTGTTCTTCGCATGATGTTGGTAATCGCGTGGAGTAAACATGCGAGGTCCAAGAAGCGGCTTGTGAGGTCACCCTGGTAAATGGTAGAGCGAATGCGCAGGCAACGGACAGAGAAAACAATTTGTGGCTGAAGGACAGAAAAGAAAGAAAGAAAGAAAGAAAGAAAGAAAGAAAGAAAGAAAGAAAGAAAGAAAGGAAGAAAGAAAGAAAGAAAGAAAGAAAGAAAGAAAGAAAGAAAGAAAGAAAGAAAGAAAGAAAGAAAGAAAGAAAGAAAGCAAGCTTGCATCTGAACACGTGGTAATAGCTAATGTGTCACTGCTCGCGACAACGAAAACGCAAGCATTAGCGGAGCAAGCGAACTAAACAACAGCCAGCGACCGCGTATACAAAAAGGGCGGGAAACATGTTCGCAATGGTCATGAAGCGAAACGACGCCGGTCGCGCGCCGGTCATTTTCCTCGGTTTTGTCTTCTTTTCCTCCGTCCTGGCCCAGACTGACGTACCGTCCGGCATCGTTCAGTGGCCACGGCATACGTGCCGCGCTTGGGATAAGCGCGCGCGGGCGCGCCACGCCATCGGGCACCCGCTGCCAAGGTCACCGCGCGCGACGCGTGACCCTGGTTCGCGTGCTTTCCAGCAGCGCACGGAAGCTCCTACCGGCCGCCGCCGCCGCCGGCGCGGTGATGCGCACTCTCCCGCGAAGTGGGGTGGTGCCGGATGGTGGTTGCGGCTGTTAGGAAGGAGAGGCGTGACGCTATGATGCCCCGCGGGGCTTCTGAGAGTTCGCCCTATTGCTCGCGGTCCTCGTTTCATTCCATCTGCGAGTGAAAGGTTTTTCGAGGAGTCTCGCCTCTCCATCTTTCTGTTCTTTCCTTTTTTCGATCGCAGTATACAGAAGCGTCTAGCGTGGCTACCGGTGGGCCCGGCCCGACCCGTTCTCGATTTGTCCGTCTTCCCGGCTTGTTTGTTACAGTCCTTATCGTTGCGAACGTGCGCGAAAGAATCGAATGATTCCTGGACCGGCTTTCGACTACATGCGAGGGCACGCGCCCTTTCTGCCGCACGTCCGGGAGCTCCTCCTGTTTCATTCAGTGGATCGACCTTTTCCTCCCCGACCCCTGGTCAGTCGTGTAGCGTCGTAAACTTTGTTTCTCGGCGCAAGATACGGTTACACTCGATCGAGAAACAGGCTCTGCTTTTCTAAAAATATCTCGTATGCACTAGTAGTTTTGTTTGACCCCAAGAATGACGTGACGACTATGATAACGCTTTATTATGACCGATGACTTATTGGCCTATATTGCAAATTGGCTTGAAATATGGGCGTGTCGACGAGACCAGCAACCGTGCAATGGCGCTGCACGATTACGCCACGTGTCATGGTGCAACCGCGTGTTTCCGCAAGAAGGACCCGTACAGCGTTCGCAGGACACTGTCCCGCCGGGCAGCCGAAAGCTATTCACTCTCGCAGCAGGATACCAATTAGAGCTTAATGGCTATTTTAATTAATGATGTGTTAACAGAGTGCCTAATTGGTTAGGGCGGTAGACGCGCTTCGAGCCGAACAAGTTGTTTGCAAGGTGGTATACGTACAGCTATGCCGCCGCTGCTTTCGGAAGATATCTTCCTTCTTCGACGGCGGCGCAAGCGCGAGAACTCCCGTCGTATAAGTGCAGTACCGGCGTCGGTGTTGCAAGCCGGCATGCAGTATATCTGCAGGCATGTAGTACGTCACTCAGTCTTGGCTTTAAATATACCCCCGCTTGGCTGTCAGCCTGAGAACCACATTATAGCGTCATATATCTGCAGGGATACGAGCAGATTTCCGAGGGGCGGACACATTTCCCGTGAAATGTGATGTCACCGGCGCTGCATTGGCTAGGACCTGAGATGAACACTTGAAAAAGTAAAGGAAGTAGCTTCGTTCACCAGGTGCTTGCATAAGATCATCACGGATGAAGCGCGTGGTACATATGTGCAACCGTGGAAGTTATTAGATAAGTTATGCCAGCGATCAGGGAGTCTGAACTATAGAAACTACTGAAGGCTACTGAAACCACGGTATTATTATGAGGCACGCCGTTGCGGGGGATTCCGGGATTATGTCGACCACATGGGGTTCTGTAACGTGCACCTAAATCTAAGCGCACGGGTGTTCTTTGCCTTCGCCCTCATCCAAGTGCGGCTGCCGTGGACGATAATCGAGCCCGCGCCCTAGAGCTGCTGCTACTACTACTGCTACTACTACTGCTACTACTACGAATAATAATAATAATAATAATAATAATATAATAATAATAATAATAATAATAATAATAATAATAATAATAATAATAATAATAATAATAGTGGGGTTCGGACAAGACAAGAAGACAGGGATAGAAAAAAAGAGTCACAGCTTCGCCGCAAGGGCGAAGCAATGAATGCGATAGCAAGAAACTAATGCTATACGAAGTGAGGCTCGCCAATGGATACTCTCAGTTTGAACAGCGCTCCTGTTGCAAAGGCGGCCAAAGCAGCGAAGAAAACTAGAGTGCTTCAAGTGTCGAGCTGTGACACTTGATAGTTCGCGCTCATCTTCTGTTTGTTCGTTTAGCGGCGTCCCTTGAGCTCGAGTGACTTCCGTACGCTCCGTAACATGAGCGCGGACATCACGGTGAAAGCCGAGACCAGGGGCGTAGCCAAGGGGGGGGGGGGTTTCAAACCCCCCCCCCACGAAATTTTTCAGTTTTGCTTGCGTATGTATGTGTATGCACACATACAAACGCACGCATGAACATACATAAAGTATGGTTGAACCCCCCCCCCCCCCCCCGAAAAAAATTTATGGCTACGTCCCTGGCCGAGACTGTCCATATAATTGCTATCGCAATAAAAGATTTTTATATGCGGACGCTTCGGACGAAGCTTGAAGTGCTTTCGAGGTCACGCTGGCAAACAAGTTGCAAACCCGAAGTTGCGACGAGTGCGCTGTGTACACGACTGAATAATCTCGGCTCTGCATCATGAAAACGTTTCCACCCAACTGTCCACGAGCACGAAGTCGGCATGTGAAAGATTGTTTATTCAGAGTAATGTAGTCTTAGTGTAAACGCAACGACTCTTTCCAGCATACACATCTACCGCCACACGGCGTTCAATACTTACGCATCTCGAAGCCGTAGTGCGTGCTTAGACGGCGTTGTTTCAACTGCGACATGAGTCGGTCGGTTGTTAGCCGTCTCTGTACATACTGGGCAAAAGTTTGCTATCTATATGCTTGTTTACGTGTCTCCATTCTGGCGTATCTGCTACGAGAGCCTCAGTGAAACACTCTGCACTGATTTAAGCTCGTCAGGTTCGCACGCGCTCAACTTTTGTGAAAACAACAGTACACGTGCAATTTCACGACCACTCGCCAATGCGTCAGAGTCACCATGGCCTCGAATCGACTTGGCGGCATCGGTAAACACATTCACAATCCTTTGTTTGGCCCGTTTATCTTCGAGGTTTTGCTGTCACCGTGTGCTCAACGGCACCCGGGCGATGTGGTGTCGCAAAATTTAAGTCTGAGTGCTTCTGCGAATGTCACAATGTCCCGAAATGGAATGATAGAAAACACGGTGCGTTCTTTTTTTTTTTTTCGAGCGACCAGAAATGCGGCCATCGAAGGTGCGTCTGTCACGCGCTTGTTTGTATGCGCCGTTTTTCAATAATTGATGGTCTCTCAATCGTGGGCTTCTCGACGATCAGCCGTTTCTGACATGGCAATCTGATCCTTTATCGAGGTCACTTGTCATTTCACGTTGCCACATTTCATTGTTGTCATTCATCGTTGCCTTTAATTGTTTTACGCATTACCATCGTTGTTGCCTGTAGCAACTGAAGTGCTGCCCTGCTGAGCGCGTGGGTGAAGGTCAACTTCCCGGCATGGAGGAAGGAAAAGGTTATTGGGGAGAATTGCCCAATGCGATAGAAAGAAAGAAAGAAAGAAAGAAAGAAAGAAAGAAAGAAAGAAAGAAAGAAAGAAAGAAAGAAAGAAGGAAAGAAGGAAAGAAGGAAGGAAAGAAGGAAAGAAGGAAAGAAGGAAGGAAAGAAGGAAAGAAGGAAAGAAGGAAGGAAAGAAGGAAGGAAAGAAGGAAGGAAAGAAAGAAGGAAGGAAAAAAAGAAGGAAGGAAGGAAGGAAGGAAGGAAGGAAGGAAGGAAGGAAGGAAGGAAGGAAGGAAGGAAGGAAAGGTAGTATGTCAGGCGCGCACACGACAAGCTTCCTTGCCCCCATTTAGGGGAAGGGTTCCTAAATTGTTTCTTACATTAATTATCATCTTCACATTTGTACTGGGACGTGAAGCAGCTTTCGTGCTGTGAGTTACAACACAACTGTAATTGTAAGTAAATAATAACTATTTTCTTTGACAATTTCTGTACATTGTATTTTGTTGTCTATTTATTGCTTTGTGCCGCCCGCTTAATGCTTATTCGTAAGCCCTTTGTTGTATTGTAAATAAATAAGCACACGCTCCATGTCCTTAACTACTGGTTCGTTAGTCACAATTGAAGCCGTGCATGTCGTTATGCACCTATTCCACCCTGCTTGCTCGCACAGCGACTCATGCCTTTGCCAAGTAGTCCGCATCTATATAGTTAACGCGTAACCCCTTCTTCGCGACTCCAAATGCGAGCTATATAGTCTATCCCGCGGAGATGCGACGATACGGTCTATGGATTGGTGCGGTGTTTATCAACGCGTATCCTTTCCCCCTTGGAACGGTCGGCACGCCAACGTGCGACACACGTGGGTCTCAAAAGAAACTATCAAACATCTGTTGTGCGCCCGTCTTCGATGCGACAACCAGCGCGTCTCTTCACGTATTGCAATAAGCCGACTTGACTCCGGAAGAATAATTTCTGAAGGGAAAATTCTTCAACCCTGGCAACGTACGTTCCTCGATGACCGAGGAATATATTCGCGCGCTTCTGTAGCTTTAAAATAGTACTCACCTCATTAACCTCAGTGACGTCATTATGACGACACATAACGCGACGTCACACGATTACGTCTTCACGTGACATAGTCGCTAGACAAAACCTGGACGGATCTCGAAGGCAGCGCTGCAAAAGCACGTGAGGTGCAGAAAGTTGCGATGCCTCGGATCTTAGAGGCAGTGCAAAACCACATTAGGGACAGAAAGCTTTCGGGGTAAATATTAATATAGTCGACAGAGAAGAAGAAGAAGGCTTTCGTCTACGAGTCGTCTTAGGCAAATGCATAAGGGACCGTCCGAGTTGTGCCTACAGACGCATTGCACGGGCGCTACACGGCACTGTCGTTTATCATCCCGGTGTCGTCGGCACCAGCCTCTAGGGATGCGAAGGAGAATGAAATAAGGAGATTAAAAGCGACAAGGGTGACGAAATCATTGTCCGTCGGAGTGGTATACCAGCGGAGCTTTTATTACGCGTGTGAATTAAGTTGGGAAACAGTCGCCCTTTTGCGCTTCTAATCTAGACCGCAAGTATGCCGTGAGTCGCACGGTGCGTTGGCACTTGGCACATTTTCGTGGACATCGGGCGCTGCTGCCTCGTGGTAGGCGATGGAGGAGGTGGTGATGAATCTCGCAAACAATTTCAAGCTACACATATCGAGTGCATCCAATTCTGCTTCCCCTTTTCGCTAAATGTTGTGTGTGTGTGTCCTAAACTGCCGTTAACATTGGGAAAGCTTCAGCGCGAGGCACTGGCGTAACCAGCGAAAAGGGGGCTGGGAAGGGTTCAACCCCCCTTCCACAAAAAAGTTTTCAATTTTACATGTGTATATGTACATGCACAATATAAACACACGCACAAACCTACATACAGGATGATTGAACCCCCCCCCCCCCCCTGTTCCCAGAAAGACTTTCGGGCTTCGCCCCTGGAGAAAGGTGCCTATTGGCTGAAGCGCGCCTCGGAAACGATCTCAGCGTGTCTTTTCAAACTTCTTGGTAACCAGCGCTAAATGCGCGCACATAGGCAAAAACTAACAATGACAAAAAAAAAGTGAGGAGGAAGAAAGGTAAAGGGAAACGAGGCAGAACCGCTAGTTTGACTTCGGGGGCACTTTCACACTTTTGCGCGACACTTAAGTCATTAGGACTCACTTTCCGGTTAAAATGTGTACATTATTTTTTTACATTCGCGAAATGGTTCCGAGGCCGTAACGACTGGGTTAGAGTGCGAGAAGTCAGAGAGGGAGAGAAAGAAAGAAAGAAGGGTTCCGTGATGACAGCGCACCGTGACGTCGCCTAAGAACTCGTAATTAAAATTCTTACGCGAGCTCATCAACACGCCTGCCGCTTATTATAACGCTTCTTTTGTTTCTTTGTTTCTACATGGACTGAATGCACCTCAGCGAAGATTATACACCACTGCGCCGGCGGAGGAGGAGGCAATTTGGGGAACTCGTTGTACTTTTCTCGCGTCTCGAGGCAGAAAGAGTGAAAGCGAGAGAAGACAAGCACTACGACGTAAATAATGCCTCACAATTCGCTGGCGCGGTGCTATTCCTTCTCTCACTTTACACCTCTCCCTCTGTGCTACGACACGGTAGTTATGACAACGACGACAATGGCGCCAGCGCAGTCTTATCGCCCCGAAACCTCGCACCGCAAAGCATCTGCGGGCGGCCGCGCTTAGAGAACTGCCGGGCGTGTTTTTCTTTGCTCGTTTGCTTCATTTTATTTGGCGTTGTTCTGTGCGAACGGGACAAGAAGAAGAAGATGTGCGGTTTTGCTGAAACTGCCGTAGCGGCGATGTCTGAAAATTGCGCCTCATTGTGTAACGCCTCCTCCCCAGCGTCTTTGCTCGTTTGTACTCGTTTGCAGCGACGTGCGTGCCTCGCCGCTGTATGGGGTGCCTGACTTTGCGGCGTATAAAAGCGGTCCCTTTTGTATACTTTCGCGGCGGAAATGTCGTTTCTTTCTCTCTCTCTCTCGCGTGCGAGAAAGAAAGAGAGTGAGATGGCGAAGACAGCACTGTGGGATATTTACACGTGGATGCCCCCGTGCATTTTGCTCTGGCCGCGCTTTGGTGCAGCGCTGCTTAAATTTTGAGCGTCGTTTTGCTTGATACCGGTGCGTAAAACTGGAATGGCTCACGGGTTCTCTCGCGTCGAAATGCCATTCAAGTGTCTGACGCCACCGTGTGTGAACATAGCGCCGACGTCACAGGGCAAAGTTGGCTCAAACGATTCCTCTAGTTAGGTTGCGTATGAAAGGCACAGTACCGTCACGCCTTTTATATCAGACCTTGAAAAGTGTAACTTTGATGAATACACGCAGTATTCGCGCTAGAGTAGCGAAAAAAAAAGTTTATTGAAGCCTTTACGTGCCAAAACCACGATTTCATTATGAGGCTAACCTAATAAGGGTAGGAGGGGCAGCAATTTGTCGCGAAGCAGCAGTCATGAAATGTTAAAAAAAGGAGAATGTTTAACGTTTTACATAACTGTGAGCTGTTTTTATTTAAATTTCAGCATGAAAAAATGGGCATCACTCGGTCTGTGGTCGTATTCACGGAACCTTACTGTTCTTAAGCGTTGTTGTTGTTTTTTTTTTTTTTGCTATTGGCTGGCCGCTTTCTCTAATAGCACAGCGCCATAACTGGTTGGCATTTTCTCTCGCGACGCAGCTATAGCGTTAGCTTTTCGTGTATACTAAGAGCCCTGATCATCTTCAGGGCGGAACGGATGGATACTGGACAGACCTTGAGGCGCATACTCTATCACCACCGCTGTTATCATCACAACACCGCAACACGTCATGCCAACATCACTGCCAACGCCCGGGGTGGTACCCCTTATAAAAATGACTATTGAGTAACTGTTGACAAATGATTGACGAATGGTTGAATCAATGACTTTTCAACTAAATGTCAAATGTCGTTGAATTTTCTCAATGACTAGACAACGAAATTGTCATTGATTCTTTCCAATCAAAAGTACATGTTGAAAAATATATTGATGTTTTGTTGATTTTATCTTGTACGGTGGTTGAGTTTAGGACCGGCCGCGCACGTATGAAGGTGGGCGTGAAACTTATTACAGATAATATCACGAGCACTCCTGCCATCTTATTAAGAAACCTAGACACACATGCGCATATAGTAGGTTTATTTTCCTTTTTTTTTGGTAGCCGGCATACATGACATTTAATTCCCGGCAAGCAACAAATACTCTTGCACACAATCAACACTACAGCACTACTTGCATCACGGACGCTCTCTATGTGTCAGCTAATGTAAAGCAAAATTTTTATTGCGATAGCAATTATATGGACAGTCTCGGCTGGATTTTGCCGTCGCCGTCGCCGTCGCCGCCGTCATGCACCGTATATGTATAAGTATGTATATATATATATATAAGGCCCCACAGAAAAATAACTCAGAAAAATGCTTCCGGAGCGCGGAATCGAACCAGGGACCTCTTGCTCCACAGCGAGCGGCGCTATCCACTACGCCACGAAACGCAGATCCTCCACGTAGCTAACGGCGAGCGTTATATACACACCATTTAGCGCTGGACGGACTCGGAGACAGCAGGCGATAATAAGCGTTTCTTCATTACCAGCGAGGTGGCGCTAGGAGCCCGACGGCCGCATTTAAAACTCGTCAGCGAGCTCGCTCGTTTCTTCTTATATTTGCGCATGGGAGAAGCTTGCCCTTCCGCTGTCTGCTCGCGCGGTTTTCTCGTGGCGAGGGGTAGAGGAATGTTTCGCGCTTTCACCGTGATGTCCGCGCTCATGTTACGGCGCGTACGAATGTCACTCGAGCTCAGGGACGCCGCTAAACGAACAGAAGATGAGCGCGAACTATCAAGTGTCACAGCTCGACACTTGAAGCACGCTAGTTTCCTTCGCTGCTTCGGCCGCCTTTGCAACAGAAGCGCTGTTCAAACTGAGAGTATCCATTGGCGAGCCTCACTTCGTATAGCATTAGTTCCTTGCTATCGCATTCATTGCTTCGCCCTTGCGGCGAAACTGTGACTTTTTTTAAGCATATGCAGAACTTGCTGCTGCAAGTAATGTAATAAGTTACAAAAAATACAATTTTATTTTTAAATACGACTCCACATATTACGCAACCTTGTACAGTAATGCAGAGATGTAGCAATGGTAACTGATATTCAGAAGCGCATGAGGCTTGCGAAGCCCCGAACTCAATGGCCAAACCCTGGCCATCCAGAGTGCCCTCGATCGGGCCCTCAAGTTTGGCCTGGGGGTCCCTGCGTGGGATTATATTACTAACTACCTTCGGCAACGTGATTTCTCAAGCCTGTCCGTTTTAATTAGCTCTAACCGAATGACCCACTACATAACTCTTCATGCGGCAACAAAGCATTGCTGACTTCTTGCTTTAGTACCCGAAGCAACGCAGGTAACTGTAACCTCCTAGGACACGGTATACAGTGCGCAGAAACTGTACTGCAGTTGAATACACAAAGAAAGCTTAATTAATGAATTACTGCGGTTTTATGTGCCAAAACCCCAATATGATTGTAAGTCACTCCGTTGTGGAGAGCGCATATCCGGAAATATGACACACTTGGGGCTTTTCAACGTGCACCTAAATTGAAGTAAACGGACCTTTAGCACTTTCGCCTCCATTAAAAATGCGACCGCCGCGGCCGGGATTGAATCCGCGATCTTCGGGGCAGCAGCCGAGCACCGTAACCACTGCACCACCGCGGCGGCCCCAAAGGCAGATTCGTTTGAGGATTTAACAGTCATAAGCAGTGTTTAAGGATAGGCACCATTTATGTACCGCCGTGGAGGCAAGCCAGTAACAACAATTGATAAACCGTTAAACTTGAACGCGATAGCGATATCCGCACGCACGCGCGCACACACACGAAATACGTATTGTAAAGGTAAAGGTTTGCGCCCTCTTCAACAGCACATTTATTACAACAATATTTTGTGTGTCCAATGTATACGGGTGAGTATCGCCTTGCCGATCGCTAGCCTGCCTTCGCTTCTCGGTAGAGACCCAAACCGTTCCGCAAGGAAAGCCAAAGTACGGTGCCCCATGGCTGATATCTTTATTTGCATCTACCTCGAATTTTCGCTCACGACCAACGCTGCTTTTTCGCTCGCAACCAAAAAAGCCGCCGCCGACACCGGAATTTTCGCGAAACGAGCTCTTTAACGCTATCGCGGGCATGACGTAAAAGTATCTACTACCTATGGATGGTGGGGGCCTCGGCGCGTAATACAGCGCCTGCCTGTACGCGGTGTCAACTAAACCATTATCTCAAACCTCACCGCATACAACTACCAGAGAAACGTGATGTACCACCGACTATGATTCCTTTTCATTTTATTTTATTACTATCTCTGCTGTCGCAAACGCACGCCTTTGCTCCATGCGAAACACGTTGAAACTTGAACGCTTGCACTCGAGCTTGCGTGCCATGTCTTATTGCGACTAAGAAAATAACGCCAAAAGAATAATAAATTTGTTGTGCTGCACTGCGTCAACAAACATGCAGAGTGCGAAGGTCGTTAACCAGCAAGCTTTACGTAACTTTTTTTAATAATAGCAATTACCGCCTAACTTCGTGACGGGCTTCGTAGCGCTGGTGCTCTATCCGGTGTATCCATCCGCGTCGTTGTGTGACGTCAGTCGAGTACGCGGAATTCGAACGTGCCGGTCGCGCTCGCCGCGCTAGTCTCCTCTCACTACGGTTCGTGCTCTGTGAGTGCCGTGCTTCACGAAAATTATGAACGCAGCTGTGAAGAAGCTACTTCGCGGCATGTTCAGCACTCGTGTACCTGCATGCAAGGACTACGTTCTTCTGGAGTGCCTGTTAGTGGCCGTTATACGCGTACTGGAGTTAAGCCTAGTCCCGGAACATTTCCTGCGGGGAAATGGACGTCTCAGTTTGGGTGCGGGACTGTCGCATCTTCATTTCTGCTTAGATGGAGGGACGGAAGCGATCACCTTGATGTGCGCTTACCATTGCTTGGATTTGCGGATTCTTTAAGCTACAGGCCTGTCCTTGTTGAAGGTAAGTTAATTTTCTTTACCTGTGCACAATTATATTCGAAAGCCATGAAAAATGCGTGTTTTGTTGCATCACGGACTACATGCGCGACATGTTTCAGATGTGCGTGACTGCGTAATTTTTGCGGCATGCAGGATTACAGTGTCCTAACATAAATGTAGGTTACGATTTACGTTCACTTTCGAACGTACTGACTTTTATTGGCCGCGCTTAACGGAGCTTGTTTCAAGGTATATAATATACGTTTACGTTCGAGCCCCTGTACTACGATTCTGACTCTGCAAAGCTACTTTGCGCTATTTGCGCTACTTTGGAATAGTTTCGAATGGTGAGTGAGTGTTCAAAATCTTGTTTTAGGGACATGAGTGGGGCGTCTTTTTAGTGCAAGATGTTACTTTGCCTTGACTGTTTGGACGCGCGCCTTCAAAGTGGTCGTTCTCCCGCGCGTCGCTTCAGCCTGGTTAATTGTAGCATGTTCGCCCTTTTGTAGCCGTACGATGTTATCGAGTTTTCGCCTGTTCACACCGTCCTTTGCTAGGTACGAACTGATACAACAATTTCCTTTTCTCCTGTTTTTTTTTTTTTTTTTTGCAGGTGGGAGTCACCCTTTTTATTTTGAAACAAGTGCTACACCAAACAAATTATGGCTTTCATCTCTGATGGTGGGGTTACTTGCAGTTTTTGGATAAATAAAGAGAGATTGTCCGCATATTTGCGTTTTCTTCTTTTCCTTGGGCACTTGAAAGAAAACTAAAGGTCACAGAACTTATAAAAAGTTGACTTCTCCCAGTGTCTGTGTGTGTGTCATTCAGTTGACTTATGTGCCCGTGTCCTGGCATTTTATTTCTCGCCCAGATTACCTTGTTTCCAGGTTTACGCGGGGTTGGAAGAATTGAAGCATTATAACAGGCTATAGAAAGCTTTTGCTATTGCAGTTATTGAAAGCGCGATCTGCCTCCGTGCAGTTGTGCCTTACCTACTGTAATTCAGCTATAGTGAAAGTTAACTGGCCTGATTTAAGTTATTCTTTGCTTTTTGTGTACATGTAGCTTGCTGTTTCCCGTCCAGAGTGAGTTGGCATAGTCTGTCACAATAACACTTGAACTCTGCAGGCCTCCTATAGTTTTTTATGCAAGCACACAGCAGCAGTGCACATGTAGACAGCTGTGTGCTCATGTAAACTCACGAAAGTGCACCCAGCAGCTTTTATTCAAGTTACGAAAAGTGTATATGAAGTGCATACACCAGCAGTGCCTATCTATAGATAGCTGTGTGCTCATATAAAACCCATAAAGGGCACTTAGCAGCTGGTATTAGAGTTACGAAAGTGTTTATGAAGCCCAAGGAACTGCAATTTATATTGTAAACACGTGCCTCAGCAGGCATTCTTCAAGAGGTTCTATGCAAGACCTTTTGGACCATGCCTATTGTGGCATGTGCTTCAGTAGGCATTGTTCTTTCAGGAGGAGGATAGATATCACACTTAAATGTGTACAAGAATTCAACAACTATTACGACATATTGTACATTTACTTTCAATAACTAGATCATCGAATTTCAATGCTGCTTGAATTGCAGCTCATAAACTATTCAATAACAGGTTCACTACTATTCAATCACTTTTGTGTCAATAACTTTTTTATAAAATATCACCGGCCAATTTTCAATGGGTGTAAATGGTGAGCTCAATGACTTTTCAATAACTTTTCAAATACCATTCAAATACTTTTCAATACAATGCGTCAACATTGACCACTAGCTTTTCAATTATTTTTCAATAAGATTTTTTGTAAGGGACTCCTTCGAACGTTACAGCACGAAGCGTTACGCATTTGTTAACCATTTCACTACTCAGCGCGCGAAGCGACAACTTTCTGCCGGCTGCCTGAGCTCACGTTCCGAGATGTCAGCGGTGGAAGGAGTAATGAGGGGCATTCTTGCTGTCGGCGAAAGGAAAGAGGTGTCAGCAGTAATGAGCCCTTAGATGGATATACATTTCTATGGCATCACGTGCGGGGACGAGCGCGACCGAGTCTATATATACAGATTCGGCGTCCGGTCTTTCTTCACGTTCGGAGCGTGTTGTTCGCAGAGGGATTGCCCTCGAATTCCCAGCTTCTTCGAGGGAACGTCGACGACACCCATCGCGCGTCGTCGCTACGCGGGCGAGGATCTTCTCTCTTCCGCTCGGTCGTGGAAGCCGCAGCTTGCATGGTGGTAGGTCGCTCGCCCGCGGCGCTGTTCTATTCTTGGAGGACCTCGACGACAGCTTGGCTGCAGCAAGCCGCTCGCGCGCGCTCTTGTGCTGCCCTTCGCCTTAACGCGGCGCGTGTTTTGCAAAGGGATCTTCCTCCTCCGTTTCGGATGTCAATTCACAACACGCACCTTCTTGAGTCCCGAGGCAGCGCCTAACTGGAATGCGATAAAAAATAGAGAGTTTTAGTTTAGCGCGCGCAAACCTGTACGTACGCAACGGCCTGCGCGCTGCGTACGATAGAGTTGAGGCTGTCTCCTACATTTTTAGTTTACCGTACGCAACAACCGAAACGTGGACTGCGTCTAGGCGACAGCACCTTCGTCTCAGTGTGTTTTTCTGCGCCATCTAGTGGCTAAGAAATAAACTACAATAGCCGATCATAGTTGACACAAGTCAAGGCACGAGACAAGGCAATATTTTACGATGGTGCAAATTTTGTTGAGGTGATCTGTGGTCAACGGTGACGGTTGGTACGACTTCTACGAGGCGAGCAGCAGTGAGGGAGGAAAAATGCCTTCCGAGAGCGGTGGCTTTTGAAGGGCGACTGCAGTCTCGACGACATCGAATATCTCCTACACCTTTGCAGCGATCACTGTCCACTGCACTGGGTCCGGGAACGGGTTCAAGCTACTCACGTAGGCAAGGAGCTCCAAATCGAGGGCAATTTTGAAATGGACGCGGGATTTATTCGCTGCCATGACCGCCGTGCCGCTTGTGCTGCTGTCGGACGCAGCCATTTTGCTTGTCTCGACCGGTCGAGATCTCGCGAGAGAAGCTCCCGTAAGGTACGCAACGGCCGTAGCGGGCGCAACGTAAGCGCCGAGATCTAGCGTGCGCATCTCTTGCGCGCGCAAACGCACGCATCTCTCTTAGGTTCAGCGCATGCGCAGTCTTGCTCTCTCTCACCCGTTGCGTGCGCAAGGCCGTTGCGCGCGCTAAACTAAAACTCTCTAATAACAACAGAAAAGGTAAAGCTGGCGAACCACGGGGGACGAAAGGGATAAAGAGGGGCCTCGCTGCAAAGACGCAACGCACATCTCACGCCGCGCTGCACTCCGGCTTGCGGTAAGCTCCGCTCGTTCGTCTTGGAGAGTTTGCCGAGATGCAGAGCAGTGTCTGTTTGTCTTGTTTGTTTTTGTGTTTAGCTTCTGGCTTCTGGCACTGCGGGCGTCTCTAGATCCCGGGTGATTACGAGGGGGCTGCCAGCACTGTGACGTGTGTGCCGTGCGCGGCTTTTGCGTGCGCTGTGCGTATGGCTTACGCTGCCGGCGCCGCCGCGGTGGCCTTCGTGGAAATTTAGGCTGGCGACCCTGTTCTTGGAAGTGACGCCAACGAGCTAACGTCCCCTCGCTGCCACGCTGCTGAATTTGGCGTCGCGAGCGGGGGGATCCACGCACGACCACTTTGCAGCCGAGAGGAACGGCTTTGTATACGCAATGCGTTGCCGTGCCGCGGCGTCAGTTCGAAGTTTTATGACTGTAGAAGCTGAGATTGACAGCGTTGCCGCGGAGATTAGTAATGGTGACGTCGAGATGCATTACCGAAGTAACGCACGATCGTGTTTCAAATTGAACTGGAATTAATTGTAGCGGAACTTTAGGACGCGGACATAAGAAATCAACGATGGGCATGTATCGCTTATTTTTGATCAAGGAAATTTTACTTCAAAGCCATCGGTGCATAAGCCCCAGCCATGTGGGTCATGGAACCATCTGTCGATACGCCGTTCTAGCGAAAATGCCGTGTACACGAACTTAAGGTAAAAATGACATGTTTTAGTAGTATTAGTACGCTTTCTTAAGGTAGGCGAACGGAGTCAAAGATCGGTGAATCAAGGGCTACAGGGCCCTTAGCTCAGAGCTACATTGTCCACTGGACTTTCTGGAAGAGTGACCTCTGTGTCCCAAGGGGCGAGCTGGCTAGCTGTTCCTTCCACTCCTGGCTAATGATTTTTGTTGGTTTGTATAAGCTTGGATAACCAACACAGTCGGCATTCTTTCGCACGTCCTCGAAACGTGGGAAATGGTCGGTCTACCGCTGCACCACGGGCGGTAGAGTGGAGTTTAAAGGCAGCGACAACTGATTTTTCTCGACGCAGTTTTCTACGGCTCGACAGGAAGCTCACCCTTCGTAGCGTTTGTAGCTGCAGTGGTTTATCCGAAAAGCACGTAGTTAATTTATAAGCAGTATTTTTCGATCTGAAAGGCTCCAAACACGCACGGAGGCTTGCTCCAGCAACGCTGAGAATTGATAGCGATGCCGCTAGCCCTCGTGAAAGCTGTCGTTGTTCTGCTTTCGCAGGAGTTACTGTAACTATGCTTAACCACCTTTATTTTGAGCTTCCCAACCATTTTTGAAAATAGCAAGCTGTTACAATGAGATGTGTGGCTTTATACACCTTCCCGGTATTTGTACAGAGTTGTGTGCGCTTGCGCCCAAGGTTGCCTGCGCCTGTGTCTGGATGACTTGTCCCGGCGTCGTTACTCTCTCGATACACGAGCCAAGCCAAGTAATCGAAAACGTAACTGTGCATATAGGCACGGGCGCACCGAGTAGCACCACGCGTCATTTCTGAGACGAAGTGTAGGTAGCAAAACTATGTCGCTCCAAAATCTTAGCGACCTGGAAACTGCGTGCACGGTTGCATGAACCCGCTGAAAAGTTGCTTAAGACGCGCTGACGAGCATGGGATGATTACGTCACGCGAAGGCAGCGCCACTTTAATGCATACAACTAACGCAAGCCTATATGTACATTATTATGTATTAATACCTTTTAATATAAAGAAACGAACAATATTTCAATACTAACAAAAAAATCGTCGACCGCGTACAGCAATCAACGGTCACGTGGCCGTCTTCATCGGATCATTCACGTTTTTGCCGCCAGAGGCGCCACAGGTCATTTTTCGCGACTTTCAATGAAGAAATAAAAATATAAATCCAATGCTTGCTTTTAATATCTATACTAGGATATTGGCTACCCATGTTTGCTCTGTTTTCCATTATGCTGTCTTGCTATCTCTTGGGGTTATCCCAATCATTTTCCATTTCCTTGCGCGCTGTGTAGTCCTCAGTTTCTTTTCAAGTTTTCTTGTTGTTCTCCACGTTTACGCCCCATGTGTTGCATCCGACTGTCTGGATGTAGATCAGTCACCCGAGTATTTGATCCGTATACGTTTTTGTAATAAACGCAGGGCGCCTGAACTGCAGCATGAACAAGCCACTTGCTCACGTATAAGGCTTCATTTGTCGGCTACTCGCCATACGATTATCAAAACTTAATTGATAGCGCTGACCCGGACGTGCGTTTTAAAAATAAATGTTTGTTCTCCCCCCCCCCCGCCCTTTGTCGTATTGTTTCTATTCTACAAGTTGCAAGACTCGATAGCGCAAGCTCAGCGGTCGACGTTCGTTGAAACAGATACATTCTTCTCTGCTCAGATATGTTTGTTTTTATTATTGTTAAATATATATAACGAGAGGTTGGGGCCAATGCGTGGCGCCGGCTACTCATCCTCTCTTATTTAATGTTTACCTCGCGTAATGGAAAAATTGTGTAAATCGAGCATTTATTGCACACGTGCGTCTGCTCCGGGCCTGCTGCGTGTTTTCACGTGCGCTTCTGTGAGGCGCACCCGGATTTATTTGCGTGCACTTTGGTACCGGTACGCAAAAAGGAAAACAAAAAATGAAAGGCTTCCTGACTTGGAATTAACGACAGGAAGCCGGTCGCGAATGCGCGCAATTTACACACAACCGCGGCAGTGTGCGTGCCTGCAGTGTGTGCGTTTATGTACGCTCACGCTCGCGACCGTGTTAGTCGGGCGATAGAGGCGTAATGTATACGTGCTCGCTTGAATGCATTTCGTAGTGTATGCACCTTCGGTTTCAAACATACATTCAAGCGCGGGGAAAAATATAAATACGCCGACACAGGAAGGAAAGCAAGAAAGGTGTTCAATATTGAGCCGGAATTTTGCATTTCTCGCCCCGAGGCGCGTATAGCGAATGTGTTTTTGCGCCTATACGACCCCGATGCGTCAAAATCGATCTGGGGCGCACCGTCATCTTGGACTTTTGCCGTCGGCAAATGCCGTAAAAACAGAGAACATTGAAGGTCGGAGAGGGAGAGAGAGTGTGTGCTTGAAGGGCGCTCCAGTTTGGCGCGCTGTAGGTATGGTGGGCTCATGGGTGCGAAGGCTCTCGACATTTGACAGACGAGCTTCGGGACGCGACCCGAAAGCGTTGCATCCATAACAAGGACGAATGGTACGCGTGAGTCACAATAACAAGGGCAGAGGGGGCTAACGTTTCGATGGAAGGACCCTAATTATATGCGCGTTTCTGTCGCTATTTCGGATGAAGGAATGTGAAAGGCTGAGGGGGTCCGTAGCAACTTTTGCAGACGGTAGGTGAGTATGGTGAGTTTCTGCCTTGGGGATGCCTCCGTATACCGGTTGAGAAACATCCGTAGATATGTACTACCAGACTAACTTTTTCCCTCTCTGATGACCTGTAGTGGGAAACTGCGGCGTGCCTGTAATTTCTCTTCTAATAGCCGGCCTTGTATTGTGGCCCCACTGTCCAATTGCCTGCCGTTATTTAAAGGCAAATGTATGTTTGTGATATTCACGCATTCGCTATACCCGTTAATAATCGATGCGCTCATACCAATCACCTCCTGGTTTTGCGAAAGTTTGCGTGACCACTTAGGCTTAAAAAAATAAGAATGCTTTTGGAGCCCGATGAATTCCAGACGGAAACAACAGGCGCCATACCGGACTTGATGCTCTTCCCGTTTCATTGAAATCGAAATTTTGTACGTTGTTAGCTTAGATATAGACGCGCAAGAAACGCATCTCAGTTGTTCTTGAGCTTACTGGGATCTTTTCGCCTTAACTGACTGGCTAAAAGTAGCCCCAACCCGCCGCGGTGGTCTAGTGGTTATGGTGCTCGACTGCTGACCCGCTGGTCGCGGTATTGAATCCCGTTTCGCAGCAGCCGCATTTTCGATGGAGGCGAAAATGCGTGAGGCCCGTGTATTTAGATTTAGGTGCACGTTAAAGAACCCCATGCGGTCGAAATTTCCGAAGCTCTCCACTACGGCGCCTCCCATAATCATATTGCGGTTTTGGGACGTTCAAATCCAACAATAAAACAATAAAAAAAATTAATAATTAGCTAAAAGTAGCCCCAGATGTTTTAGTGTATAACTATAGGACGGATGTTTCCATGCACGAGAGGGCTCCCTCAAAGCAGGCTATTTGCATGGCATGCATACTCACGCCCGTAGCTCCGCACCTCGGAGACGTATACGTGGCTTCCGCCTACCTGCTTCATGCTGCGCGTTGTTTCGTAATCTGCTAGCGAACAGCACTTGCTTATTCCTGGCGCCATTGTTCTCAGCGGGGTGGACCTGCGGGCTGGTATACCTTTGCATGTATTGACGAACACCGCCCAAACACATCGCGCATTCGTTAGTTTGTCGTCCGTGCTGCATTTGCGTTACTGCTGTTACTAGTGCAACATCTTCCTCTGTGCAAGCGATGGTCAAACGCTCGTGATTTCTATACCGATGGCAATTGCCAAATCCATTACGAAGTAGAGATTGCTGTGCCGAAGCGAAATGCTATAGAGGCCCGTGTACTTGAAGCCGATTTAGGAGCACGTTAAAGGCTGCCAGGTAGTCAAAATTTCCGGAGCCCCCCACTGCGGCGTTCCTCGTGATCATATCGTGGTTTCGGGACGTGAAACCCCGACAATTATATTTATATTACATATATTGAGATTGCAATGCATGAAATAGTACCGTCGCGCGAGGCGCTATCATTTTGATACGTCGGGATTGTTGACGTGATATAATACGATTCGTATCATGTGGATATAACACGATATTAAAACATGCGTTGTATAACATTAGGTTTATATAAGCGGACAGCTTCGTTATCGTCTATCCCAAAGCTTGACACGCCGCAGCTGTGTTCATAGCGCCTGCGGTGTTTGCATCTATACTTGTACCGCCGCAGCAACGCCGCTTACCCGTCGGCGCTATACGAAAGCCCGAAGTAATTACATTTCTTTTTTTCTTCGTCGACTTCCATTTCCCAAACCTTTTTGGCCGAGAATGCGGACGACAAACATTGCCCGCATCTGTACGGACTTTCAAAATGGCACCGCGGCGACACGTCGACAGCTCCGCGTCAAACGGAGCGACAGACACGACGCGACGAAGCGACAACGGCAGCACGCGCGCCTCCTGCAAACCTTCCCAAAAACTGATTGTTTAAAGTGCGATGAAAAGAGAAGGCGGCGGCGCACGCTATAGCGGCAGAGACGGCGGCGGCGGCGGCGGCTCTATCTCCTTAGTCGCGGAAACAAGGTCACACCTCGCCGCGCGAAGACTATGAGTTGTTTCCATCCATATGAGAAAGTCAAGAGAAATGTGCAGCCGCGAAGACCGCAGCTGCCGCCGTTGGAAGAGTGCACGCGTGTATACACACACTTAGCGCCGCGCTTGAGTACGGCAGCGCGTTCTTTTATTCCAGGGTATACAAAGGATAAGGTCTTGTGCACGGATTGGATTAAAGGGACAATGTTGGCATCCGCGTGTTTGTAGTGCGAAGCTATAAGAAAATCCATGCTAATTTCTCAGATGGAAAGCTTCCTGGGTGACGGCAAATTCATCCTGGTCCAACTGAGCAAACTGTTATGTAGGCGCTTTCCTTGTCCCTTCCCACGTTATTTGTTCGCGCTAAATGGTCATAATTTTTATTATTTTTATGGTGTACTGTGTAAGAACCTACTAGCCCAGCTACGTGTTCTTGGAGATTGTCGATGCCCCTCACCCCCCTAAAATAAAAAAAAAGAATAGAAAAAGCCAGATGGCATATACAGAAATGACAATGCTGCCACCGGTTCAGGGCTGCAGTCAATCTCCTTTGTAACTGAGTGCTCGATACCTATGCTTCGTTAAACATATCCGATCGTTGTAAAGGTCGCGCACTTTTACGCTCGCACTGTAGTTCAGGCTAAGGAATTCGTCTTTGTGCAGGTCATTTCGTTGTACAGGCATTCGCTGCTAAGGCGTTCGGCTGTTGTGGACGTTCTCTTTCACTCTCTCTCTCTCTCTCTCTCTCGCTCCGGGAGGCGATGACTGCGCTGTTCTTGTCTTTTACACTTCAGAAACACGCTGGGAAGAGACTGTGATCACAGGGGTCCTGTCTTTTGTTTCAACGGATTTTTTTACGACCAGGCAGCGGCGGCCTTTGTCGCTATGCCGTCGCCGACCGCGGCTCCTGCAGCCCTCGGCGTCTCTTGCGTACGTGCGATGTCGTGCGGTTAGGCAACGGCACAGCACGAGATCGGCGGCTGGCAACCCCCACTGGGCGACACCCCGCGCAGCGTACGTACCGCCTTGCGCGCATAGAGATAGAGGTGGATCGGGTGCCTCGATCGTGGGCCACGCTTGAGCGGGATCGATTTGTGACAGCGTCACGCGCCTCAATAAACGTGTGGTCGAGTGTTCGAGCGCGAGTTTTCTTGTTTCCGGAGTGTACAACACTGTCAGGCTGAACGATAACAACGTGAAAGAAGTGCAGCCGCTTCCGCATAACGGGGCGCCGTGTCTATGTGATAGATGTGTTTCGTTCGGCTGCACGCCGAATGTGTCAGCTGATGCTACGGAAGCGCGAATTCCGGGGAGAGTGCAGGCGTCAGAAAGAAGGAGAAATAGTTAGAGGAAGATAAGAGGCAGCGACATTTTAAAATCAAAATAGTGAGTTTGGCGAGCTTCGTCTTGAGCGGCCTTGGAAACAGACGTGTGAAAAAATAAAAATTAAAAAAAGACGAGCAGAGAACAAGACCGCGCTCTTTGCCGTCATGACATTGAAGTGAATGTGCGGCTGGAGCGATGCGTGAGTTTCAAGGTGGTCTGGCACTGAATTGTGTAGATTGGGGAATCGCAGTCGTGCTTTATTTTCAGAAAACGTTATGTAAGCAGCACTGGAGAGGAGAACACTGTGCGGGAGGGGCTTCGCAAAGGTGTCACAGTTGCCCAAATTACCTAAGAGGTTTCAGAGAGAGAGGCGGGGGGGGGGGGGGGGGTGTCCTGAATTGACGCATGAGCTGGCATTGGCCTAGCACTGGCTAGCTTCAATTACGTTGTCGGTATATATTCGGCATCGTTGTTATGACTCTAGCACCTCCTTTATTTGAGCAAGGTTGTTTCTTTCTCTCTCTATCGACAAGTATTTGCTAATTAAACATGCTGACTGCAGCAAACGCCTGTACGCACTATATTCTCGCTCCGCATAGGATACCGTATACGTGAAATAGTGTATGCGCGTCACGCACTTCATGCAAGACAGCCGCAGAGTTGACGAAAAAGATCACCTTTTTGTATTTTCTCTGACGCTGTGTTAAGGCGCTTCTTATGTATCTGAGAGAGACCTGCTTACTGCTATATTGCAACGCTGCACCGTTAAGTGCACGGCTGTATACCCTAAGTGTAAACTGAAGCGCGAACAGGAAACGCCGGTTACGTGTAATAGTTCGGAAGTGCTACTAATGCTCGATTTGTCATTGCTTCCTATATAAGCGTGAAGCATATTCCTTAAACGTGCGCGCAGCTGCAGCATCGCGACAGCGGATTTTGCGCATCGCACAGTAATGCCAAACCGTAATTAACACAACACCTTAGCGTCGTGTTTCGATAGCGCCATTTTTTTTTTCTATTTTTTGGTTAATCGAGAAAATGATGATCACGTCGGACTTAATTACCTGGCGTGTTTCGCGACCGCGACAGTATTGTCGTTCGTTCAATATACGAACTACAGCTGCTTCTCAGTAACACAGGGACAAAAATAATAATTTTGGGTATTTTTCATTTTTATTTTATTTTTGCGACCCGGCACGCGTTTACGCAAACCTTTCGTAACCAGGCAGCGCAATTTGGAGGACCCCCTCCCCCCCCCTATATACACGATCTTCCTTTCTTCCTCCAGTCGCTAACGACTCGTACATTTCTTTCCCAAGCTGCGCGAATGGTCGACATAATTAGCCTTGCCGAAAGAAACAACCGTTACCTTAACTGAGCCGCCCATTAACGGGGTAAGTTATACACACAAGCAAAAGTGGGTCCTCCCCCTTCCAACACCGGCCGGACGCATCGCTCTTCTTCCCGCCATTTGCGCGCCCACCGAAGCTGCCATCGCTTAATTCTTCCGAGGGAAAAAAATGAGAGTGCTCTCCATCCATCCGTAGCGGGGGGGCATCGGTGCGTCGATGCGGTAACGACAGAAACAAAAAAAAATCGAGAAAAACAAAGCAAATAAACACAGTAAGCTGAAAGCGTATAGAAGGAGGACGAAAGTTTCAGCGCAGAAACTGAATCCACTGGACCGTCGCGTGGATAATTCACCATACACACAATATACGGATCGATCCGACGCCTGAAGAACACGAGAGAGAGAAAGAGAGAGAGAGCGTAAAGAAAGAAAAAGAGGTGGCAAGGGAAAACTAAGAGAAGGGTAAAAGAACGGATGACGGAGTGTAACGAAGGAGGTGAGAAACTCGGCGAGTTCGGGCGACCTTCTTTTTTTCTTTTTTTTTTGTGCCATTATTGGACTCGAGAGCCTGCAGCTACTAATCTTTCTTCATTGCACCGCCTTTGTTCTTCTTACTTAACGAAGTTCTCCTTTCTCTCTTTCTTTTTCGCTTTTCTTCAGCTGTTATCCATGGCTTTCGAAAGTCGCAGTGTCTGAACTTCCATTCCCTATAGCTTGGATTCCACGAACGGACCAACGAGGCTCTTGTCTATAGCTCATTGAGGAAATCAAGTGAACGACGATGCAAGGAAGGATTGGAGGGATCGACTTCCCTGAAAAGAAAAACGCGCGCGCACACACACAAAAAAAAAGAGAATATCCAGTCGGCTGTCTAGCAGCGTGGGTTGCTCGACTTCGTCCAGGGCGTCGCCTTTCTGCGGGAGAAAGCAGCGCTTAAGCAGACAATAAAACTGAAAGGAACGATAAGAAGGGAGCACATAGACTATTAGCCGAAAGCAAACAGCGGAACGCGTGGGTAGAAAGCTTCTCAATGGTCGGTTCAGTCTCTCGTTGTCTTCCGATTGGCCTTTTCCGTGTTCGTCTTATCTCTGCATTCGAGTTGGTGGTGGGCGGCCTGATTCCTTATTCTTCTTTTCGCCTCATCCCCTGACGTGTTCTTTTTCTTGGTTAGGATGAATGAGAGAACTAAGCGCTTGAGCGCTAAGCCCCCTCCCCTCCCCCCCTCTCCCCGGATTCCTTGGCGTCACTATTTAGTGGCTTACCATTGCTATTCTCTCTCTCTCTCTCTCTGCCCTCTCTTATAAAGGCAGCGGCGTTTTCGATTCGCCCTTTTGTTCGACTTCGGCTTTTAATGGTCCGCTTGCGGCTTCCCAATGCTTGCCTTCCGACTCACTCGTTCTTGTTTTTTTTTTTTTATTATTCGCTTCCTTTGCATCTTACACAGTTCTTTTTTTTTGCGTGCGTCTCTTCAGAAGCGTCGAAGCCGCGAGCACGTTATCCCTCATTCTCTATTGCTCTTTCGAGACGAAATTCTTCCGCTTGCATCAGGGGCGTAGCCAAGGGGGGGTGGGGTGGGTGCGGGGGGGTTGGAGGTTTCAACCCCCCCCCCCCCCGAAATTTTTCAGTTTTGCTTGCATATATAGGCACGCACACATACAAACGCACGCACGAACATACATAGTGTTTGAACCCCCCCCCCCCCCCCCGAAAAAAATTTCTGGCTACGCCCTTGGCTTGCATCTCTCTCCTCGGTTTATAAGCGCAGAGGCTGACTTCGCTCTCCAGACAATAGTTTCTCGTTATGATCTTTAATTGAAAGAGAGTTAGCGTTATTTTTTTTTCCACGAAGGCCTCCCAAGCTCGGCCAGGGGCATATAAAGTCCCTATCTTTAGGGGCATAGCCTCCTCTCAGGGGGCGCTGCGTCGCACGCGTTTCGCCGGCGTTCTTGCAAAAACCGGTCGCTCCTCTACCCGCACCTGCCTTTGACTGCGCGGTCTGAGCACGTTCACGCACCCTACACGCGCTGTCCTCTGCTCGCCGTGCACGTGCAGCTTCACGTGTCGCTTGCTCTGAAGGTTTAGAAAGATCCCAGCACTGTATCCCAGAGATTGAAAAAACGTTTTCACGGTGGGAATCTCACCAGAGGAGGGCGGTTGATCGACCACCTTTGCGGGACTGAGCAGGTCGTCAAGGACGATGCTGTTTGTGCGAGCGCTACGTGCGTGCCGATGCTGAACGGGCACATTTCATTGACATGAATAGGGAGGTGACTGCGCGAGTTCTGTAATTATGTTATCGGTAAAACGCACCTTCGTTGCGGCAGTCGTGTCTACTCGGAGCTGTCAGCAAACATCCACCACGCTTTCACGTGCGTTTTCTATTGATAACTTTTCGATTGGTTGGATGCCAAGTTTGTCGAGCGGCTTTAAATTTATTATGAGCTCAGTGTGAAGAACATAAATTTATATCTGCCCTGTTGAATCACTGGTTGCATCGCAATGCGCAGTGTTCAGTTTCGTGGGAATTTCACTTTTGCCGAGGTTTGCATTGAATGATAACAACGTCGGATCGCAAGTTTAATGTCACCTTGAATTTTTTTAGAGCTCCCTTAGACAGCATAATGATACGCGCAAAAAAAAAAAAAAATTTCATGCCCACTTCGACCATGCATGAAATTTCTTGCAGAGGCGTGTTTCATTTCGAATAATATCGACGCCTGATCACGCACCGTGTTCGCTGATTCGAATGTCGCTTTGGTTGTTTCGACAACTCGCTTGGTCAGCATCATACTATACAACACTCACTGGGATCGCGCATGTTTATGATTATGCCGAGATTTGTGCCTGATGATAAGCGTGTCTGATTTCGCGAAACCATCGAAAATTTAATTGTCGCCTTGGTTCTTTTTTTTTTTAGCTCGTTTCCAAAGCGGCAGCCGTATATTGCCCGCGGCTCATGCGCATGCAAGGCTATATATTACGTGCCGAAACCACGGCATTATTACGAAGCACGCCGTGGTGGGGGACTTCGGATTAATTTCGGCCACCTGGGGTCCTTTAACGTGTACGTAAACCTAAGTACGCCGGTGTTACTGCATTTCGCTCCCATCGAAATGCAACTGCCGTATGCGTGAATCGAACCCATGACCACGATCTTAGCAGCGCAACACTTCAGCCTGCTAAGCAATCATGGCGTGTCGCATGCAAGGCCAATATAAACGCTCAGTGCAAACATGCAGCTTAATTCTGTTTACAGTGAGCCGCGACGGAAAATGTACCGCAATCAGCTGAATTAAACACTTAGTACTCACGGTACGTTATTTAAATTGTGGTTTATTAAGCCCACATGCTCCGCTGCTGTCACATTACAAATGGTTGACTCGGAAAGCCAGAGCGCAATCTCGAAACGTATACAGCGACTGTCTATTTGTTGTAGTTTCGGTTCGCAAACGTACTTCCCTTCAAATGAGCACGATCATCGCGTTTCTCCCCGTTAATAGTTCGTAATACTGTGTACGACAAAAATTGATTCAAGGAGACAAGACCGCGAAAGCATCGCGGCGAGCTGCCATAATCCACTCTTGACGCCTCTGCTCATCGCACTGCTTGCATTGGAAACGGTAGAACTTGACGGGCAGTTTTCGGCTGTTCGTCATTTTAAAACTTTTGTGTCAGTTCACACTGCAGCAGGACTGCATGCCTGCTTTCGAGTACGACGAAGGAACGGCACCCATAGCGTAAAAAATGCGAGATAAAAGCCCCGGGGAGCACGTTCTCCGCGTGCGCAATGTTGTTGTTGTTTGTGGTTATGTAGGGGAAGAGACGCTTATTTCTGCAGCCCAGTCGGGAGCACGGCGCAGCGTCTTGGGGGGGGGGGGGGGGGAGAGAGAAGGGAAATGAAAGAGGATAGTGGTGTGTAGGATGTCATTGTGTCTCGTTCGCCGTGGCCGGAGCAGCAGGGAAGACGGCAGCAAGGGCAGGGGCGGCAAGTTCCCGGCTCATCTGTAGGCGGCTATTCCCGTCTCGTCCAGGAACTCCACCAGGCTCCGGAGTGCTGGCAGGTGGGGACGCGAGGGGAAGAGCAGGTGGAGGCAGGTAGGCCCTGGCTCCGGTAGGCCGTAGTGACCCTCGAGCGTTCCTGTGCCAAGCCAGGACAGGCACAGAGGAGGTGCTCGAGGGTCTCAGGATCGCCGCAGCGGCTGCAGGCTGGGTAGGCGCAGAGACCCTTCGCATGTCGGCGGGCAGCGGTCCACACACAGCCGGTCAGCAGGCGCAGCAGGGCAGACCGATCTCTCCTGGTGAGGCCCGTCTCTGGTAGCAGCTTTGGCCCTCGTTCACTGGCCACCCTTGAATCTGGGTGGACCGTGACCAGGAGCTTCTTGAGGGTGATGGGGGTGCCAGGCTGGTGTGCTGCCTTGGCAAGCGCGTCTGCCTCCTCGTTACCAGCTATGCCCACATGGGAGGGCAGCCAGTGGAAGGAGACGGATGCACCAGATGCAGCAAGGGCACGGTACTTGGCCGCCAGGAGGCTTCCGGTCAGTCCGGTGTCTCGATGGTTGGCCAGGATCTGTAGTGCTGCCTTGCTGTCACAGAGGACGGCGACAGGCTCTGATGGGATGTCTTCTGCCAGTAGGTCAGCTGCCAGGTGGAGTCCGGTCAGCTCTGCCGCCGTTGAACTGGCCGGGAAAGGCAGCTTACACTGCCTGCTGCTGGTCCGTGCAGGGACGACGCAAGCCGCCGCTGCAGTCCACTCTGGCATCACGGATCCATCCGTGAAAACCTGCAGCCGACCCTCTAGTTGCTCCTGGAGCTTGCAGGAGGCTGCCTGCTGCAGTGCTGCTGCAGGAATTCGTCGCTTCGTTGCCCCAGCCAGGTGGAGGTGCACCTCAGGGGGCCGGTGGTGTGGCGGCGGAGAGGCAACAGGGGCTGGTGGATCCGGTACCATCTGGTGGTACAATGGGAGGAAGCCTCCCATCCTGGATCCTGGCAGGCTGCGCAAGCGTTCCAGAAGGGCTGCACCGTCCGCGGCACGGTGGAGGTGGTCGATGTGCCCCAACGCTCGCTGGAGCATGCGTAGCGTCAGGGGCCACTCTCTCGCCTCCGCAAGCGTCGCTGCAACAGGGGAGCACCTGGGGAGCTCTAGGATGGTCCTCACGGCTCCTCTGTGCAGTCCCTCCAGCAGGGATCTCCTGGCTGGCGTCAGGTTCACCAGTGGCAGGGCATACAGCAGCACGGAGGACGCCGCGGCCTGGTTGAGCCGCAGCGCCCACTTCGTGGAGCATCCACGGCCACGCTGCTGAAGTTTGCCGATGGCCCCTTGAACTCGTCGGACCTTGGTGGCGGCGGCCTTCGCAGCGGGGATCCAGGTGAGCCGGTGGTCGACAGTGAGGCCCAGGTACCTCACCTCCTTTCTCCAGGGGAGACTGCGGTTGCCGACCCTCAGTGGCTTCACGTAGACCCATGCCGCAGCGAGTGGATGGATCAGCAGGGCCTCGGTCTTGGTGGCAGAGACTTTGAGGCCGATGCCTCCGAGGAAGGAGATCACTGCATCCAGGGCTGCCTGCAGTGACCTCCTGATGGCAGGAATGGACCGCCTTGGTCCCCTTGCCCACAGTGCCACGTCATCAGCGTAGACGGAGCAGCGGGCCGGGAACCTGGTGTCTGTCGGGAGGGAGGCTGGAAGTCCTGCCAGCGCCATGTTGAAGAGAAAAGGACTTAGCACAGAACCTTGTGGGACACCGGTAGTGATGTCCTTAGGCTGGCTGGTCACCCCTCCAACACGGACGCAGAAGGTCCTCCCGGACAGGAAGGCGGACACGAAGCCTCGGAGGCACCCGCTGATGCCAAGCCGGTCTATGGCCGCCTCGACGACAACGTGCGGGAGACCGTCGAAGGCGCTCTCCACGTCCAGCAGCAGCAGCATTGCCACGTCCCCGCAGCTCTTGGCATCCTCCAGGGGGCGACGACGTCTGCAATGGAGTCGGCAGTGCACCGGTGTCTCCTGAAGCCAGTCTGTTGCTCCGGGAAGAAATCCAGTTGGTCGGCGATCCACTGCATTCTCTCCAGTGCCACCCTCTCCAGCACCTTGCACGCTGCTGAGGTGAGCGATACTGGCCTGTATGAGGAGAGCGCCGTGGCCTTCTTCCGGGGCTTCAGGATGGGTGCCACCACCGCAGTTCGCCAGGACTCCGGGAGCTCCCCGGTATTCCAGACGTCGTTGTAGAGTCCCAGGAGACGTTGACGCCCTCCTTCCTCCAGGTTGCGGAGCATCTGGAAGGTAATGCCGTCTGCTCCTGGGGCGCTGCGTCGCTTGCATCCATCGAGGGCTGCCACGAGCTCGTGCATCCGGATGGGTTCGTTGCACAGTTCCTGGACCTGTGCAACCACCCATCCGGGATGATGGCAGGAGGCTGGACACGGGAGAGCGGCTGGAGGAGGTGTTGTGGCTAGCTGGGCGACCTCTCTGCTGGCGAACTGGTCGGCCAGGCGTTCGGCCAGCTCGGAGGCCGGAATGGCAAGGAGGACAGCCACGGACAGCACCTGGTTGTAAGCCCTGGGCACCATCAGTAGGCACTTCAGCAAGCGCCAGGCACGGGCTCCATCCTTTGAGCTGTCGATGGTGACGCAGACGCTCACCCATCCCTGGTTCCTGCGCCTGCGAGCGTGGCGTCTGCAGACGGCGTCGACCCTCCGGAAACAGGTCCAGAGTTCGGGTAGGCCCTTGCTCAAGGCCTGCCGTTCTGCACGCCGCCGCGCCGCCCTCAGTGCCAGGTGCCTGATGTCCGGAACGGGCTGCCCCTGTGAGACCTTAGTGACGACAGTTGCTGCCCTGGCGCTGTCGACCACCAACTGCATAAGGTCCCTGCCACTCGTGTCCTCCTTGAATAGCCGCCGGTAGGCTCGCCAGTCCACGACCTGGTATTCCCGATCCCTGAGGGCCTTGCCTCGGAAGGGGGACAGCAGGAGGGGCAGGTGGTCCGAACCCCAGGTGTCCGGAGCCGGCGCCCACGAGTAGCGGCATCCCTCCGTGGCGGCGCTGATGTCGATGGCCGACTGGGCTGCCCGGCCCCCACCACGGATGAAAGTCCTGACCCCTGTGTTCAGAATCTGCAGGCCCAGCTGCTGCAAGGTGTCCCTGAGCGCCCTGCCCCTTGGTCAGGTCCGGTGGCTGCCCCATGCCGGCTGATGCGCGTTGACGTCCCCGCAAAGCACGAACTCCTTCCCCAGCCTGTGCGCCAGCTGCCGAAGGCACCTGGGGTCCCAAGGCTGGTTTGGCCGGACGTACACACTGGCCACAGTGGTGTCTCCCCCCTCGAGGCGTACACGGACGGCACAGCACTCGAAGGGACCACCGACCAGGTCGGCCACAGGAACTTCAGCCTGTAGGAGCTCACGCTTCACGTAGACGGCGCACCGGGCTGTACCCTGCGGGTGGCAGTCATCCAGGCAGGGGGCAGCGTGGCAGGCATCCAGGGTGCACCTGGTCCTGCTGCTGTAGCCCACGTACCCCGGCAGGCGCACCTCCTCAGCCTGGGCGTAGACCTCCTGCAAAGCCAGCACGTCAAAGCCCTCCCGCTGGAGATGCAGGGAGAAATCGTCTCGCCGCCCCCGCAGCGAGTTTACATTCCACTGTAGAATGCTTGGGCAGCGGCGGAGGTGGGCCCTGGCAGGAGGACTAGCCATGGTGGCTCGTGGGCTGCTGCAAGGCCGCTGCCAGCTGGCAGATGGCTCGGAAGGGGTGATCGTGTGGAAGCTTGGCTTCCGCATCCTGCAGGGTGAGCAGAAGGCTAATGACGATCTGGGTGACGTGGTCCACAGCAGCCTGGGCCTCAGGAGCAGTGGCCCCAGTAGGGGGTGTTGCGAGAGCAGTAGCAACACCAGGCTGGGCCGTGGGAGCAGCATCAGCAGGTGGGGCCTCCAAGGCGGCAGCAGCAGTCAGGTCCACAGGGGCTGGTTTACGGCGGTTGCGGGGAGCAGGAACAGGCCGGGCAGGAAGGGTGTGCCCCTTCACAGCACTCGCATATGTGCGAGCCTCCCTGGTCTCCTCCCGCACTGCCGCTGCAACCACTCGCCTAGAGAGGGCAGTGGTGGAGGACGCCATGATGGAGGCCACCTGGCGTTGTTCCTGCCACCTGGGACAGTGTGGGGTGTCAGCCGAGTGGGGGCCGCCACAGTTGACGCACCGGGGCCGCTGGCAGTCCGCGTCAGCTGTGTGGGTCCGGCCGCAGCGGATGCAACTGTCCGGCCAGCGGCACGCCTCTCGTACGTGACCATACCGGCTACACTGCTTGCACTGCAGCGGTCGGGGCCTGGCTGGCCGCACGGGGAAGTGTACGCGGAAGAGCGCCACCCGCTCCGGCGGAACTGGGCCCCCAAAACGCAGCGTGACCGTGCGGCCCTCCTTGGTGGCTGCTAGCACGGGAACAGCAGACTGGAGGCCAGGAAGCAGGGTGTCCTCTGCAGGGTCTTCATCCACGCCATGAATGAACCCCATGCTGGTGTGGCCGTCCGCGGGCTCCCTGGCAGTGATCGGTATGTCCCGCAGCTCCGTGAGGGCCAGGAGCAGAGTGAGGCACTCCTGAGAGGTCGCGTCCACCGCCACGATGTTGCGGTGGTGATTCACCCGGATGTCAGCAACACCCGGGTTCGATGGGAGCGCCTGCGCGATACTCAGGCGTGGAGTGCCGCGAAATGAGCCGCCAGGAGCAGAGGGCCGGAAAAGCACTGTCCCCACAACAGCAGGGTCCACCGGCAGGGCAGCGGTGGTGATTTTCCTGGCGCGCCGCAGTGCAGCCTTTGACTTCACCTCCTGGAAGCTCACCTCGTTTGGCTGGCTCTCCGGGGGTCTGGTAACCGCAGGGGTCAGTACTGGTGGTCTCCCAGTGGTGACAGGATCAGCAGGAGGGGCACTTGGTCCCGCAGAGGAAGAGACAGCCGAGGTGCTCAGGGGTGCAGCAGGGGTGTGCTGTTTCCGAGCTGTCTTCCTGCCCTTCTTCTTCCTCTTGCGGGATGCTGGCTGTTCTCCGGTCGTTGGGGACCTCAGAAAGGCCATTGCGGTCGCTGGGGTGGTCTTCCGAGTGGTTTCCTGCGTGCAGTTGTCAACTGTAGCCTCGTCCATGGCCTCTGCTTCAGCCGAGAGTGAATCGAGAGGGGTTGTCGGTGTCTCAGCTGCCGCAGGGGCGGGAGGAGGGCTACCGCTGCCCTGGCCAGCAGCATTGGCCACCAGCGTGTCTCCCGAAGGCAAGAGGGCGGGGGAGGGGCTCGACGAAGTAGTTTGGGCCGCCGAGGAGGTCACTGCAGCAGCGGCAGCTTCGTCGAGGCTCGCAGGTGTTGTGGCCTCTGTCCCTGTCTCCTCAGTGCACTGTGTGGGGACGTTGTCCTCGTCGGAAGGCTCGGGATCGGCAGGAGAGGTGGCCGACTGCTTGCGAGGTCCGTCCTCCTCGTCGTCGCTGCTGACCTCCTCGCGGCTGCGCTTGCGGGAAGCAGTTGTGTCCATCTGCTCTTCCCTGTTGGTGGGGGGCAGTGCGACGCTTCGGTGCTCCTCCGAGGGGCCGGCTCGTTCGGGAGCTCCAAGGTCGTCTCGCTGAGGTAGCAGTGGTTCAGCAGCAGCGTTGGATAGAGCGCTGAAGCGAACTGCGAACTCCGCGGGAAGTTCGAAGGGCTTGAAGGGCTTGGGGGGATTCTTGGCTTCCCACTTGTCGATGAGCCCATTGACGTATGCCTGCTGTTCTGGGGTGACATGCAGGGTGTGCCGCACGAGACTGTTTGTTGTCAGGCTGTGCGAACGGCGATGCCCGGCGCGTGGGGCGGGCTTGGAGGGCGCCGAAAACTGCGGTTCGGCGGCCGGGCTGTCGGATTCGCGCATAGCACTCATGGCGCTCTGCTGCTCAAAGGTTCAGTCACTGCACTAGACAAGTTCTCGCGAAGCTCAGGCGAACAGAAATGCCACGGAATAATAAAAAACAGTGTTAAAAAAAAGTGTGGCACCTCAAAAACAAACGCCCGAGTATCGCACAAGTGCGAGTGTTCACGCTAATGTTACGCGCACGGTACACACGGCGCGGTGCTGCGCGGCTGGGGTGGTTCTCTGACAGCGGGGATAATAAAAAACAGTGAAAAAAAAGGGGCTGTCAGGGGAAAATGGGAAAATGCAGATGGACTGCACGCACTCAGTCACAGAACACTGGCGTGTGGTACGCTCGAAGGACCGCGTCCCCGCGTCGCGACACACGCCGATCGGCGGTATAAACACTCGGCAAGCATAGGGTAAGCTTACCGACCGGCAGTGTGAAGAACGAGAGCACGAGAGGTGTCCATCGGCGAGCAATCCACTCCACTGGTAGGGCACAAGTCCGTCACATGCGAGCGCGCGTGCCGCATCGGCGGCGCAGCGGACGAGTACAGGAGCCGTACTCCTAAGAGCGCGGAGCCGAGGCGACCACCGATCCCAGTGACCGAGCTGCCATGATCCTTGCGAACGCTCTCTCCTAGCAGACCTTTTCAACGAAAAGAGGGGGCAGATTTTCTGTGCGCAATGAGAAAACCATGCAAGAGCGACCCGTCCGAGCTACCGGAGCTTTCCCCTCTCACCGCTGGGGCGGCGGACGGCGCTGCGCTAACTTGAGCGTTGGAGGCCTACGATTGTCGCTTACTCAATTAAACGCATGAGAAAATATAGCATTGTTCTTCTCTGCAGAGGTTCTCTCGCCGTTCTGACATGAATACGCTCGACAGCAGCCAGCGATATTTTCATAGTTTCATCATTTTGAAGGTAAAAACTGGTAAGCGCAAATAAACAAGACAGGGACACAGGAAGACTGAACATGGACAAGCGCCTGTCCATGTTCAGTCTTCCTGTGTCCCTGTCTTGTTTATTTGCGCTTACCAGTTTTTACCTTCAAGTATGAAACAACTCGCCCAGTTACAAGTTTTATTGAACCACTTTTCATGATTTTGTCTTATTGTGAGACAATACTGGCTGCCTGTATACCTCATTGACGCCTATGCTGTTGCTCTAAGTTTACGGCGATTAACTTCTTCGATATATTCAATACATAGCACCTCCTTCTCCGTCAATTTCTTCCTATTCATTCGTCTAGAAGCTCCCCAATTACGAGCTTAAAAATAGTGAATCCGGCGGTCAGTGCAGTTTCATTTCTTTAACTTGACGCATGCCGATTCTTTCCCCGTTGTTCTCTGTTGTATCTTGAGTATCCCTTCAATCTATTTTCTTTTTGTCTCTTGGTACTTTTTTCTTTTTTCGCCCATTTTTTCCCCTACATTTGCTTCGATGTGCTGCGTAATAACATTTCTTGGCGCAGAATATTCCTTTACTTCCTTTTTTTTTTTTGGTTAGCCGACTTGGCACACTTGGGACTCATCTGTAGAGGGACAGATAAAGACAAGCAAGCAAGCAAACAAGCAAACAAAGAAACAAACAAACAAACAAACAAACGAACGAACGAACGAACGAACAAACAAAGGATAACAAGGTCACAGCGCAACGTGCACAAAAAAAGCAACAGAAAATAATGATACACAACCAGAAACAGCGACAACAGTCACTTCACTTTTCCTCCCGTCGCTTGCTTCCGTCATTGAGTGTACTATTTCGTACTATTTTCGTTCCCACCGTAGTAAATCAAACATACGATTCAGTACACGCAGGCGGGCCTCTGATCCTTAGAGGTGGAGGGCTAACCTAACCCGTCTATACAACGTGGTTCGCGTTCCATAGTTAGTAAGCAAGCCCACTGATATATACGTGCCTGTGCAGGAATTACGGGCGGCCACTAGCGCATTTTCGCGCTCGAGTCGAGCACCAAAGCAGCCCGATTCGTTTGCTCCGATTGCCTTCGTTGCCGTGCGCCTGATTTCCCAGAGCACCCAGCGCGGTGCGCGATCGCGTTGCCGCTGCGTGCCGCGGTTGCTTACCTTCTCACTTACCTGCTTCACCTCTTCTCTGCCCGAAAGCCACTGCCGTGTTTTCTTGACGCGTTTCTGGCTCGCGGAGAGAGTGTATGGCGTGCTCGTCGCACCCAGTGGAAGAATCGTGTTCGTTCCCCGAGAGCGCGGTCGCGTGCTTGAACGTGTTTAGTTCGAGCAGCGAGGGGCCTCGTAACACGCAAGCTTGGCTCTCTGCCTAGCTCTCGCGCGTATACGTGCGCGCGCGTGCGGGCACGCGCGTTTTGGAAACGCGTGTGCCGCCTGCCAAATGTCATGGCACCGTGCCCCGTGCTCTGTCTCGGTAGTTGCGTGCAGCCCGTCTGCGTAGCCCCGCTCGTCCAAGCGGCGCGAAAAAACGTGTTCGGTCCCCCCACCCTCCTGCATCGTTTTTGTCTGTGCTCTGCTGTTCTTGACTGTTGCTAAAGGAAGTGTGACACTGACGCCACTTTAGATTTCGCCGCTGTTCGAGTAGGAGAACTGCCGAGAAGAATCACTTGCTAAGAATCGTCGTGCCCACAGGGAGTAATAACTCTATTCTGAGACTCCTACGCAAAGGTGGGCGCCGTCCCGCGTTGGTCGTTGAACGGCATTTGCTACGCGCAGTCACAAACCTTTTAAAAGACGTGCTGAGAAACGCGTGGTAAGAGAGGTATGATTGCAAACAGAGAGGCTATCTCACTCCGCTCTCCTTGCGACTTACCCGTGGCGTGTTGAAGAAGTGTTTCGAGTTTCTTTCTTTCTTTCTTTCTTTCTTTCTTTCTTTCTTTCTTTCTTTCTTTCTTTCTTTCTTTCTTTCTTTCTTTCTTTCTTTCTTTCTTTCTTTCTTTCTTTCTTTCTTTCTTTCTTTCTTTCTTTCTTTCTTTCTTTCTTTGTGCCGCGCCTCCTTTAACCTTTTGTTTCCTTTAGCCAAATTGTTTCTTCCACGCCTTCGCACATGTAAACACGTGATAGAAAATGCGCTGAGAGGTTTGTATCAACCTGTGATAACATTGAACTTTCGACAGACTTTCATTTCGTCGCTGCCAGTGAATCTTAAAGGTCTACGTGTAAGGAGAGGTCGTATCATTGTACTGCGATTGTGTCAGTTCAAGCGAACAGACTTTTGTGAAATGTTTACGCCTCGCGAACCGTCCCTGTATTTGTTGTTCTGCTTTATTTCACAAATAGCGCTGTTTGTGTGTGCCCGTGAGTGTATGCGCGTGCGCGTACTTGTGCACACTGGATCATTACAATGCACGATTTCTGCACACTTTAAAGGAGTAAAGGAATAGGAAAGAGTGCACAAGAAGTTCGAGTTGCATTCTACCTGGACATAGAAGCGATGCGAGATTTGACGAACGCAGAAATGTTTAGCTTTGCTGCTTCGCTTGTAGTGCTCAACGCAAGAAACGCGTCACAGCCATGCTAAAATGTCGAAATCTGCACTTGCCTCCTTCATCACGGCTTCATAAACATTTCACCCATCTCCCGTCTTCTGCTCCCCTCCTTCGTTAGCTGAAGCTTCTTCGCTTCACACATTCACGTTGAAACTGCGTTAACAATATATATATATATATATATATATATATATATATATAAATCAACATATATACCCCAAAATGTGGACGGGAGGATGACCGCCGCCGTAGCTCAGTGGTAGAGCATCGGACGCGTTATTCGAAGGTCGCAGGTTCGGTCCCTGCCGGCGGCAAGTCCTCTTTTCGTCCACTTTACTTTCTTCACATTTATGTTCTAAATACTACAGATAACACCCCCTATACTTTCCTTGGCGTTATTGTCTGTTAGTTCTCATTAATATTGTGTCTAACAAAGATAAACGAGCCCTTAGAAAATCATCTCCCTTCCTTCACACACACACACACACACACACACACACATATATATATATATATATATATATATATATTATATATATATATATATATATATATATATATATAAGAGCCGGGGTTGTTTTCTTGTTATTAGTATTCAGTTATCGTTATTGATGACTGCGAAAGAGGGAAAGCGTACAGGGGGAACGGAGTAAATTAGGTGGGCAGTTGTGATTAAGGAGCTTGCAGGAATAACGTGGCAGTAGCAAGCAGAGGCTCGTACTGTGCGACGTCAGTGCACGTTAATTGGTCTAAATTGCCTAATTTCCGGAATTACACATCTACGGCGTGTCTCATAATCATATATCGTGGTCTTGGCGCGTAAAACTTCGCGAGTTACTTAGTTTTTTTTTTTTCGGCTTTCGGTAGTCCCACGCGTCCAACTGAGTACGAAATTAATACCCGCGGCGCGCAGCGAGCTTTTTGTTCAGCGCGTTTTCGAACTACCAAGCTTAGCGGCAGCGTTCAAGCTCTGAGTGAAAATTTTCGGCTTTTGTTCGTTCGCGAGCCATGTCAAAGATAGCTTACAGAGAGCGCCATCTCCTTAGTTTAGCGAAATCCGTGCTGATGCATTTAGTTTGTACCACATAGTCTCAAATTTTTGTGGAAACTTAGCCTTGCCTGTCTGTCACGTGCGAATTATAATTGCCTATACCGTCTTGTTCATGTACCTATGTACCCATTTCCTCATTACCTATGTCTATGTACTACGTTCTTTTAGCGGTTGCAGGTTGTCTAAACAACTTTGCCCGATAACGTAGGTAAGCGTGAGCTTATCATGCTAGCCATACTCTCGCTCGCTTTAACTTACTGCGCCGTTTTTCTGACAGTATTTCGTGTGCTCTCAGGGAACTACCCATTTTATATAGAGATAAGCTGATTGACCATAAAACTAACAGAAGAAGGCTGTGCAGGCGCTAATGCGCTTTCTGCGTTCAACCGGTCTATCAGAATGGCTCTGATAGAGTCCTGCATGTGTGTGCATGTGTGCATTTTTATTTTGTTTTTATTTTATCTCACTCTCTCTCTGTCCTCTTTCCGACCCCTATTTCCCCACCCCTGTGCAGGGTAACAAACCGGTCACTCGCGCCAGGTTAATCTCCCTGCCTCTTCCTTTTCATCTATTTCTCTCTCCGCATGAGTTCAGGCCCTCACACTTGAGAATGCATCAGTTTCAATATAGAAGGATAAATTTTCGCCTGTCTGTAATTTTTGTTGTTGTTGTTGTTCTGCTGCTTGCGCAGTTACTGTCAGGTTTACGGTTTGGTTTTTGGTTAGACGCCGAAAATGCGGAAAGAAAATTTGCACAATTTACGGTTCACGCATGAACGAATACGCGATCGTGTCTTATGTCAAAAGAACGCACATTGGGCACGCGCGTTGGGCGAGGCGTCATATCAGTCGCGTGATTGTTCAGTCGGGAATAATCATATAGCAGGCCGTACAACATATTCGTCGTGTTCCGAAATAGCTCCTAAATTTTCACAGGGGTCGGGTGGTGATGAATGTAGCTGTAGCATCTCTGACGTTTACACTGCGCTGACACGCAAGCCCACACTTTCTGAGTGTAAAATAGTTTCATGGTTTTAATTGAGTCATATCTGTAGTGCAGAAAAGCGAGCGCTGTTGGTTGTCGACCCTGCAATGACGTACACGTATACAGAAACATCCAAATGACGTAGTTTGTTAGGCGTTGCCGTTTTATATATACGGCGTCAATTCCCTTCAGATGTGTGGGCGCTGCGTAGCACCGGTTTCAGGCAGTGGGAGATGCGAGAGTCTACCCGTCGTTTACAGACATCTGGAACTAACATGCCTTGCACACTGAGCGGGGCGTATGTGTTGGGCCCACATTCTCGCACGAACATTGCCACACCGATCTTGAGGGCATTGTCAGTGCTTTATGCAGTGGCAACGCCCCCAAAATCGTGCGCTGCGAAATATGTGCTTAACGAAAACGAATGTACGATGTGGGTGTCGCCTGCGTTATAGACAACCGTATGTATGTATGTATGTATGTATGTATGTATGTATGTATGTATGTATGTATGTATGTATGTATGTATGTATGTATGTATGTATGTATGTATGTATGTATGTATGTATGTATGTATGTATGTATGTATGTATGTATGTATGTATGTATGTATGTGTGTATGCATTCTCACACCCCCTCCTCACCCTCACTTCCCTTTCCCGCCGCCTTGCTATATTATACTAAACAAGGCTATGCTACGCTTCGCTAGCGTGCCTGGATAGCCGAGTGTTAGCACGCTCTCCTTCGGGTCGTGGGTACGCGGGTTTTCATCCTGCCTCTCCAAAGAATTTTTTAGCCGATAATTTATCTCTTTACCTTTCTCTCTCTCTCTCTGTACTTGTCCTCTCACCCATTCAGAGTTTCTCCATCCCGCGCCGGAGAAATCGGTGCGCGTGTTTTGGGAGCGAAGCAGAAGATGAAGAAGCAGACTGAGAGGAAGAAGAGGACGTGGAGAGCACGTGCCGATGAATGATGATGATAGTTTCTGTTCACACTACCCGGCTTAACGAAATGTTTAAGAACTCCATTCTTAAAAGTTCCGCTCGCGTACGCCAGTTAAAGATTTGTGCGACTGTACACCTGTCTGCAATGTGGACTGGCTGCTCATTAATAAGGTTGATTCTACAGCTCTAGAACATCTCTCCAGCGTCATTCACACAAGCTCATATGGGTAGTTCGCCAACTCTGTCAAGAGTGCACTGTTTGTCGGTATATAGACCTGTGCAATGACATTGGACGGAACTTATTCAAGGCTTATTCAAATCACGCCTCTCCCCTCCCCCCTCCCCCCTCTTTCAAGCTTCCCGCGATGTCTCTTTATCATTACATAGAAAGTAGGCCTCCGGAATTGAAAGAGGGATGGTTTTTTGTGCACTCGCTCTTCCCGCTTTTCAGTGCCCGACTGATTGCGCGCATTGACAGAGAACTATACGCGCTTGCGGTAATAGCCTTATACATCCGGTGTCACTGAAAGATACCGCATTTGCATAAATACCGACGTATACATATCCCAGCAATAAGTAGGGCGACCTGTCGAAAAAACAAGCACGCGTGTTTATAAGGAGTGGCGAAATGTAACCGCGACCTTTCGAACGTTTTGAAGGCCATTTCGGTGCGGCATCGTATGTACGATCACGTTTACTTGCTGTCCCAGTTCATTTGAGCAGAAAAAGGCTTGGGCAATGCCACTGTCATGTGGATTTGTTTACGCTGATCTCTGTGGGGATGCGAGACCGTTCGGCTTCTCTTGGCACTCATTTACGATGGAAAAAAAAAAAAAAGAAGCGCGTACGCATCAGCAGCGGGCACGTTAATTCAGGAAATGTAATCGATTCTTGCTAGATTTACGGGCAAGTAAAGACGATAGTTTTTGTTTACCCAAGAAAAAAAGAAAAGAAAAAGAACACGAGCGCTTCCGCCCTCCGCTATTCTTCGCAAACCAAACAGACCGCACACAGCTTTTGTATACGCCGTTGAAGCGGTTTTAAGTGCAGCACTGGGCTATTTCCGCAAGCGATGTTTATCATGTAACCGGGCATGGAAGCTTTGTATACTTGTGACGAGGTGAAAACATGAGAGCCTACGGCTCGCTGTGCCGAATTTGAATTGAGGTGCCAGTCACACTACAAGCTATTCCGTGTGTAAATTCATTGCTCTGTTACGGGGGGTTTATTGAGTATTCTACGAGAGCGACGAACGTAGCAGCAGCACGCAGGGCGTAGCCAGAGTGCAAATTGTCGATGTGTGTCAGCGATGGCAATGGGCCTCCGTGCTTGCCGATCTTCCTCCTCACAGCTCCAAGGTATGTAGTTTTTCGGTCGCGGAATTGACATAACACACACACACACACACACACACACACACACACACACACACACACACACACACACACACACACACACACACACACACACACACACACACACACACACACACACGCGCACACACACACACACACGCACGCACACACACGCACACACACGCACACACGCACACACACACACACACACACACACACACACACACGCACACACGCACACACACGCACGCACACACACACACACACACACGAAAAAGACACTGTCATTGACAATTTTATCGGCACCTCTCAGCCTTTCTTAAAATATAGGTTCACTCCGTTTTCACCACCCACAGCTTTAAAACGACGTGCAGATTCCAACGCCAAGCAACGATTGACAACAAAAGGAATTTAGGAGAAAACGAGGTATACGTAACCAACACTATGTTTAGAATAACAGAGAGCTGAGCTAGTTGGTACGTATTTATGTTAAAGGGACAGGGCGTGCATACACGGACACAAGCGAGCAGTCAAGACACCACAAACGGGTGTTAACCAGAGGTTATTGGAACATAAGAGATCGCTAACCGGGGCCTCACCGTCTAATCTATCTCTATATTGTAGAGACGGTAAATGCACGCCGAAATTCGATGAATGCGCAGTTTTGTACAGACACAGAAATGAAGAAACGCGTTGAGGCTTTTGCGCATCGATAATAGTGGTAGCGCATGCGCGAGCCAACCGTCAAATTACTTGCGCCTCATCATCCTTGGCGTGTTAGTTTTGAAAGTGGTAGTCACTGACGCCACGAAACTAATACGCCAAGGACTGCGAGGTGCCTTTGACGGAGATAGGTCCGCGTATCGAATCATTGGCCAGTCTGTCTGAAGACTTTGTTAAGGGGAAAGCTGCATTACTTCGACTGGGTAGCGCAAAAACACGGAACAAAAGATAGAGACGTAGACAGCACAAGCGCTAACTTCAAACCACGTTTATTTTGGAACACGCAAGAATATATACACCACTAATCACAACGATCTCAACTATCGGCTCATAATACAACTCTTTAGACTAACAAAAAAACCATTCGTACTACTGCGCAGAATACCACATGCGTCGCATGTGGTAACTAACAAAAAAACCATTCGTACTACTGCGCAGAATACCACATGCGACGCATGTGGTATTCTGCGCAGTAGTACGAATGGTTTTTTTGTTAGTCTAAAGAGTTGTATTATGAGCCGATAGTTGAGATCGTTGTGATTAGTGGTGTATATATTCTTGCGTGTTCCAAAATAAACGTGGTTTGAAGTTAGCGCTTGTGCTGTCTACGTCTCTATCTTTTGTTCCGTGTTTTTGCGCTACCCAGTCGAAGTAATGCAACTTTACCAACCTGCCCAACTTGCCGCACTTATCAAGGGGAAAGCCTTAGCCGCCTCACCAAGCGCTAAAATTGGCAATCGGCGTAGGCGGCGTCAGCACGAGTGATGCAACATATTCATCATCACGTGATGACGTCACAGATCGCCGATATTTGTGACGTCATCTGGGCGTCACTTGACATGGCTATGATGACGTAACGTCATAGTGACGTCGTATACAAGGTGACCTCATACGATGACGACATCGCTTGACATCGTCGCTTGGTCAAAAGCAGGCCGATCACGGAGGCAGTGCACAACCACGTGAGTTCAGGGGGAGAAGGAGGGTGGCAGATGAATGCATCGACTGAGGAGAAAAAGATGGCTTTCGTCTTCGAGTAGTCTTAGGCGAATGCATAAGGGACCCTCTGTGTTCTTCCTGTTCGAACCTCTATAGGCACAAAACTATGCGTCATAACTTATCGTTCAGTCGTACCCAAAACCAAGCATAAATTGAGTGAGCTCACGCATACTGTAACCTTTTCACGCCTTCAGTGCAGGCCCCTAGCCAGGGGGGGGGGGGGGCGCAACCGTCATGCGCAAGCCCCCTCCCTCCCGAAATTTTGATGACACATGGTGTTTTATCGAAATCATGAAAATAGGCGTTTTTCTCAAATAGTCAAGGCTTTCAGCAAGTGCACCCCCCCCCCCCCTAAAAAGACTCCTGGCTACGGGCCTGCTTCAGTGTATACACATTATATGTATATGCATCCGATGACGCCATTCGGAGATTCTTCATGCCTGCGTATGCATACTCCAATACACACTGCGCCCTTTTCTCATCGGACAGGACATACACGACACTTTCAGCGCACGTCGGTCGTCTTCTCGCCCTGTTCGCTTTTTCTTATTTTCGCGTGGCTCCTTGCTCGTTTCGCATTGAATTACGCCTTTCCGTGTATTTCTCCCAGAGCACCGCCCTCGACGCTCGCACCAAGTGTCGTCGAGAATCGACAGAGAGACCTTTCCGCCCACCCCCTTACCGGACGGGCCGTGTGGACAAGGTCGTCCCGATACATTGTGAATATTCGATGAAGCCGCGGTCACGTACAGCACGGGACCCTTCTCTACGGCAGCGGATTGCCGCGAGCGTGAGGTAGAGAGGGATTTTTTTTTTTCAGCGACCAAAAAGACACGAGCGGGCTCTCGACTTCCGCATCGAAGGGGTTTGCGGAGATTAGAGGAGGAGGAGAAACGGAGGAGAGAAGTAACGGCTGCACAGACGGGAGGACGAAAGGGGAAGAGCAGGCTGTGTTTTCTTCGTTGTTGCCGGGTTCGCGCTCCGGACACCCCTCGTTGGCATGCAAATCCAACCGATAATTCCGCGGCACGTTCGCGATCCTCTTCGATGACTGGGACACCTCGCCTCTCTTTTATACCCTTAAGCTTTTGTCTTTCCTCTAACCTTGTTCGCCTTCGTCGCTTTTTCTTTTTTTTCCTTGCCGAAGGCTGTCCTCTGACACGCGCGGAGGGTGCGAAGGGAGTGGCCCCAGGTGCCGACGCGTGATGTGCCTGGCGGGGACCCAGCCCCAATATTCGGTAGACGCGAGAAGAGGGTGCGCTGCGTGTGTAGGTGTAACAGTTTCGTCGGCCCGTGGTGTACGGCGCTGTTGGCCGAGTAGAGACCGGGCTGCCTGCTTGCCGTGTTTCGCGTATGCAGAGTCGTTTAGGAATGGAGCGAGATGTTGCACACTTTACGCATTTCACGTTTACGCGAACGTGAATCGTACGAGAGTAACTCGGCTCTATATAATTTCGCAACTGTCGTCACCATCATCATCCTCGTCAGTCAGACTACGCCCACTGCAGGACAAAGGCCTCTCCCACGTTCCGCCAATCAAGCCGGTCCTGCGCTTGCTGTGGCCACGTTATGCCATGCATAATTCTTAATCTCATCTGCCCACGTAACCTTCTGCCTCCCCCTTGCGCGCTCGTCTTCCCTTGGAATCCAGTCTGTTACTATTAATGACCAGCAGTTATCTTGCCTACGCGCTATATGCCTTGCGCATTTCTTCTTGATTTCGACTATGATGTCCTTAACACCCGTTTGTTCCCTGACACACTCTGCTCTGTCCTTGTCCCTTAAGGTTATACCTATCATTTTTCGTAACTATATCATTTTTGCAACCGCAGGGGCTCTTAAGCATCAGTCAGACTAATTAAGGCGCGCCTTTTGGACCTTCGACATCAAGCAAATCGAGCTTTAATTTCTTTGCAGCGTATTGTATGGTGTGACGAAAGCGTGGACATATGAGCAACACTGTTGTAGCTCTTGGGCGTCGCCATTTGCTCGTCACGTGTGTCATCACGTGCGTGCCTTTTTGAGAGTCTTAAACACACGTGTCTGGAGCCGTGTCAGTGCCGCCTTAGGTTGCAGCGTTACACCACGAACTCTGTCTCAAATGGCTATCTCTCTTTGCGGCCCTTCAGCCCATTCTCCCACTGCAGGGTAGCAAACCGGACGTGCGTTTTGTTAACCCTCCTGCCATTCCTGGTTTCCATCTTTGTCTCTTTTTGCGTCTGGGTTAAGAAAATGTTGCGCTAAAATCGTATGTATGCGGACTTCTTTGGGACTTATTGTACGAATACCGATGCAAGGAGCAGTTGATTACTCCCAGTATTACACACACAGAAATGCCCACTGAAGTGGATGGGAAAACGACCGCGGGTGTAGCTCAATTGGTAGAGCATCGGACGCGTTATCTGAAGGTTGTAGGTTCGGTCCCTAACTGGTTACAAGTTTTTTTCATCCCCTTAAATTTATTTCCATTCGTGTCATAATTACTAAACTACAATTAAAAACTACAAGTAATGTCCCCTATACCTCCCTTTGACTTCATTGTCTGTTCGTTTAATTAGGTTGTGTGTACACCGAAGAAATGAGCTCTTGATCCATTTACTCATTTGCTATTTCTCGGTAACTGCACCGCACCCACGCTGTTATTATTCGCGATGATGAGTGACCAACTAAGCGCACGTGCGAGTTGGTGGCCATTCTTTGTCCATAAGCTCTTCTATACTGTCATTGCGTCGTTCACTGCGTAGCTCGCGTCCCTCAAGGACACTATTTTGCTCTGCCGGTCTAAAGTGCCAGCGCTCGATGTCCAGCGCGTTATCGATAGCCACCTGCCAGCAAACGGTGCGGCACCGAAATCAGCGAGCTCGCTAGGCGACGATTGATGACGCGCTAAAAAGAGAATGATGGGAAGAGGAAAAGAAACGGCGCAGGGGCCTTCACTGCCGAGGGTGCGGCGAGCGCATAAAGCGTGTCATTGTTTGAACGGTCCCGCCTGCTCTGCTGCTATTTATATCAATCTCGTGGCCGCCGCAAAATGGACGAGCGCACTTGTCGCTTCGGACGACAGATGGCGCTTCGGTCAACCCCGCTGCCCCTGAACCCGCGACCCTGCACGGGGACCCTTCCGGGACACAACTCTCGGCTCGTGCCATCTTTCATCTTGAGCCCACTGAGTGTTTGTGTACATATGCATGTCCGTGCTTGTGCGTGAAATTGAGTGCACATGGCGAGCATATGAGCGCTCGAACGTGTTTACATATGCTCATGCTGTGTGTGTGTCTGTGTGTGTGTGTGTCATTAGTTATACGATGCGCTTTATTACTGAAGTATAGAGTCTGCCATTATAAAAAAATAAACGAAGAAAGTATAGTACATGGTAGCCGGCTCCCTTCGTGGTTATACTGAGTTACGATTAATTGGCGTGATCACTGCCATGCTTCTGTCAAAGCTTCCATCAGATCTGTTCTTTGAAAAGGCCGCTCTTAAGATCTCCGTGCGCAGTTCGGTAGGCCCACTTGTTGAGCGTAACACTACCAAAAAGTAATGTGACATAGCGTAATTTTTCAGCTACTAAAATTTAGAGAACGTGTGGAAGCACGTATAAAGACACATTTTGATCGTATCTGTAATGACTGCCTGTAATGATTCAGAGGAGACGGCTTTTGGTTAAAAGCTTATTGAGTCGAACACGGTGACATGGTTCACTAAATAAAGAATAACAAATGTAGGCGTAAATTTCAATTTAACAACTGTTGCCACCTTCTGACGCTGTGTGCACTGTAACGCGCCAGTAGGAATGTACGCCTTTGGTGAACCATTCAAAGCAAAATCGCTTTGCATGGCTTGGTCTTCACTGCATCCGTAGAAAAAATATGATATTACGTAGTATATTTCTGTTCAAGCAAGAATGCGGTAGAATGTTTCTTCTTTTTTTTTTCTTTGTTGTCAATGTCAATCTGCGCTAAAAAAAATGCTCACAGGGTCTCTTGTGCATCCGCCTCAGTTGACTCGAAGACGAAAGCCATCCTCTTCTTTTTCTTCTCGGTCGATATATTGATTCCCCCTCCGAAAGTTTTCTGCACCTAAAGTGATTCGCGCTGCCTCCAGAATCGGAGGTAATGCAAGGTTCCGGCACCTCACCTTGTTTTGCACTGCCTCCGCGATCGGCCCACCTTTGACGAAGCAATGATGTCATGTGATGACGTCACAAATTTTGGCGATCTGTGACGCCATGATGACGTCATCACGTGACGATGATTCTTTGCGTCACTTGTGTTGACGCCGCCAACGCGGGACGCCGGTCACTTTTCGCGTTTGATGAGGCATGTAAGGTAGTCGCCTTTAAAAAAAGTCACAGTTTCGCCGCAAGGGCGAAGCAATGAATGCGATAGCAAGAAACTAATGCTATACGAAGTGAGGCTCGCCAATGGATACTCTCAGTTTGAACAGCGCTCCTGTCGCAAAGGCGGCCGAAGCAGCGAAGGAAACTAGCGTGCTTCAAGTGTCGAGCTGTGACACTTGATAGTTCGCACTCATCTTCTGTTTGTTCGTTTAGCGGCGTCCCTTGAGCTCGAGCGACTTTCGTACGCTCCGTAACATGAGCGCGGACATCACGGTGAAAGCTTGAAGCATTCCTCTTCCCCTCACCACGAGAAAACCGCTCGAGCAGACAGCGGAAGGGCAAGGTTCTCCCTGCGCAAATATAAGAAGAAGCGAGCGAGCTCGCCGACGACTTTTAAATGCGCCCGTCGCGCTCCCAGCGCCATCTCGCTGGTAATGAAGAAACGCTTACAAGCGCCTGCCGTCTCTGAGTCCGTCCAGCGGAAAGGGTGTGTATATAACGTTCGCCGTTAGCTACGTGGAGGATCTGCATTTCGTGGCGTAGTGGTTAGCGCCACTCGCTGGGGATTTCTTTGGGGCTTTTATATATATGTACATACTTATACATATACGGTGCTTGACGGCGGCGACGGCGACGGCAAAATGCAGCCGAGACTGTCCATACAATTGCTATCGCAATAAAAACTTCACTGTGCGTAGAAATGCAGGTATTGCGGGCGCGGTTAAATCGGACGTACCTGAAAGTCGAGGGCACCTGGCTTTGAGAGCTCGGAGCGTTATATTACCCAGTCCCTTACAAATTCGACGTGCATTTACTCGAAGAAGAGGCACTTTCCGCACTGCAGCGTATACACTCTCGCGGCTTGCTATGCACTCGAAAGCGTCGATCACCATTCTTGCTCTTCAAAGGAAATCGCTTTTTTCGGGGAGGCGCGTTTGGTAAGTACCCTTGATTTGAAAATGGCGCAAGCAGGGGTTGTGCGGCGAATATGCAGGAATCTCTTTAGTGGCCGTCATCACTGTTCGGTCCTCCGACATTCGCACGCGACCGCGCGGTGAAGATAAGCGCCGGTGGCGTTGTTGCAGTATATAGCAACTACCGCGCTGGAATCGACAAAAAAGAAAAACCGAGTCTTCGTGTTTGCCTCGTTGCGGTCGTATCGCGTTAGAGCGTGCCCTTCAGCGCCGGTCGTTTCATACCGCGCGAGAGATCCTCGAGGAACAAGAGAGCGCCGCGAGAAGATATTTGCACACCGTGCACCCTCGAAGCGGTATTGGACGATCATCGACCTCCTTGTCGGTGTATACGCTTAATTTTCTTTTGCTTCCCTGGCTTGTTCACTGTATCTCTTTCACTGCAGGCGTTCTCAAACAACCCCCATCGGGGCCTGAGCGACGCTGGGGAGAAGAGGTGCAGTCGACAAACAATTCGGAGATCTAGCCCGCATCGAGTTTGTCCTCCGCGCTTTCAGAAGTGTGCTACATAGCTGTGTACATATTACTTGAATAGATGCGCGTGCGACGGCCTTCGATGAACACCGTATTGCTTCTTGTCTTTTTCTTTCTATAAGGCGCACTTGATACTTGTAAGATGTATACGCGGCGACTCTTAAGCGTTTCGCCCGAGTTCTTGATATCGAGTGACTTGAACGCAAATGAGAGAGAACCGTTCTTAAACACTTTGAGCGAGAAAACTTTTCTGTCGGCTGAGTTTACAAAGCTCGCCCCTCGTCATATCGCACGCATGGAAAGGAGCTCGTCGTACTGACAGAGGTGGCGTCAATCGTGTATAGAAACTGGGTTTTAAAAGCCGTGAGCACTTAGACTGATAAGTTAAGAATTGACGATTAGTATATCGACCCGCGGATTGGAATCTGATATGTTGGATATAGATCTAGCCATCTTCTCGCTCACCAAAAGCTTTTCTCGCCGGGAATCATGTTATGCGTGCAGCTGCAGCTATAAGCTTTTCCAAGAGTTAACATCGGATCTTCACTCACGAAGCCGGGCAGGGAAGCGGGTGATGCGGTACACCTGTACTCGTCGAATGCTTGGCGACAAATGTACCGACTTATAGAAGCAGTCGCAGTAGAGTTGTGCATAGTAGACACCACCAAGTCGGCCGTACGTTCAAGCCAAAACATTCGCGACGCACAGCTTGCATTCTGCGTCAAGCAACGCCCCCTGAGAAAACATTGGCACGTCGAGTGGTTTGCATATAGACAGCTTGGAATCTGTTTCCTTTCTACCCCAACCTCACGGCTTCTGCATGCAGCTATTGCAACAGGTCGCTATGCCACTGTCTGTGCTTGCATGCATGGGCGTCCGGAAGGGGTGCAAGGGGGGGGGGGGCGGTTGCCCCCTCTTGGAATTTCGCATAAATATTTTCTATGCAGAGATTCAGGATTGCCAGCAAACTTTGCACGTTACACACTATTATTGAGTAATCTTGCCGGTGATGTCGTAGCAGTGAAAGAAAAGCTACCTGTGTTGAATGCAAGCCACCCCCCCCCCTTCCCCTGCTGCTGCACCCCCCTGCGAAAAGTTCGGCGGACGCCCTTGCTTGCATGTATATAGTATACGTTTCGCAAGATCGGATTTCGAGACTTTCTACTTGAAGAGGAATAGAACGCGACAAAGAGTATCGGGGGCGTCGTGAAAGGGGCTTAGACACGCGAAGAGAGAACCACATTGGGCGGCAACTCCTTTTTGCTGCTGTATTCCTCCATGTTTGGAGCCTCTCACACCTTATCTCACTCAGCTCTTCACTTCGCCCATTTTTGCTTTTCTCTCTTTCCTATCCTGCCTATACCGGTCTTCTCTTTTGTATCGGGCTGGAGTTGCGGTTGAGCTGCAGCGGAGGCAAATCTGGCCCTCGGGGTATTTGGACAGTTCCATCGCGTGCCCAGCATGTATGTTGCAATGTCCTGCCATGGGGCATCGCTCAGTGAACGTAGCACGGGGCGAAGTAATGCGAAGAGAGCAGTTCGATTCCATCCACCCTGCTTGTCCCCCGAGGATCAACATTTAACCCCCAACGAATGGGCCCATAGGCCTGTCGAAAGTATACTTCCTTTCCTAGAATAGCTGTCTCGGTGAGAGATTCACGCGCCCTTGCATGCGCTGCGCCGAGCCCTCTGCGTGGTTTCTTTGTGTCTTTGGGCTTTCTGCGAGGCATTGTGGGTGCAGGTGGGGTAGTGACATTGACCTGAACTGGGCAATGCAAAAGAAAGTATAGATAAAAGGTAAGCTATAAGATAGCGATTGAGTAAATGCGCAACACTGTGTGCGCGCGTATCAGTTTTTCCCTCTTTCCTTCTTGCTTTCTTTAATCTTTTCCCTCTTCTTTCTCTTCCTTCAGTGCAGGGTAGCAAACCGGCTCTAACCTGGTTAACCTCCATACCTTTGCTTTAGTTTTAAATGCGAAGCATTTCTTAGGGAACCTTTGGTATCTATCTATCTATCTATCTATCTATCTATCTATCTATCTATCTATCTATCTATCTATCTATCTATCTATCTATCTATCTATCTATCTATCTATCTATCTATCTATCTATCTATCTATCTATCTATCTATCTATCTATCTATCTATCTATCTATCTATCTATCTATCTATCTATCTATCTATCTATCTATCTATCTATCTATCTATCTATCTACTATCTATCTATCTATCTATCTATCTATCTATCTATCTATCTATCTATCTATCTATCTATCTATCTATCTATCTATCTATCTATCTATCTATCTATCTATCTATCCTATCTATCTATCTATCTATCTATCTATCTATCTTATCTATCTATTCTATCTATCTATCTATCTATCTATCTATCTATCTATCTATCTATCTATCTATCTATCTATCTATCTATCTATCTATCTATCTATCTATCTATCTATCTATCTATCTATCTATCTATCTATCTATCTATCTATCTATCTATCTATCTATCTATCTATCTATCTATCTATCTATCTATCTATCTATCTATCTGCCTGCCTACGTCTGGGTGTTCTCACGATCGCCTCATTAACATGGTGTAGGCCAAAATTGGCACGGGAGGGTAAGAGGATTTGACGAATATGACTGTCGGGTCATGACATGGATAACGTGAAAATCCTGTCGCGTACGTCGTCAAACCCTTTCCTCCAGACACGTGTTGCACATACCAGTTTACCACAGGCCGCGGTGTACGGGTATGCGCCACAGGTGATTGACAGTTTATCTCTACCCAGGAACGGCGAGAACAGACATTGGTAATTTAAATGAGAGAGCGTTAAGAAAAACCGACATCGGCAGCATTGACCCGACGAATGGAAAGAATAAGAATTAGGATCCCAGCAGGAATCGAACACAAGCATTCAGCGTGGTAAACAGTTATTTACCACAGAGCCACGCCAGGTCTACAAAGTGGTTTGAAGAAACAGCCTATGCAGGCGTAATGTCGGTGCAACGTCGATTTTGTTTGTGGTGCTGGCTATCTAATTTTACAAGAAAGAAATAAACACTACATATCTACTCTTACGATACAGGCGTAATATCAGATTAACGTCTGTGGATCCAGTGTTGGCTCAGCTTTTATACCAGTCTAATAAACATTACATTTGTATTCCTACGATTCAGCAAGCTATATTGAAGCGTTGCTCGACCCCGGTGGAATACATTACCAAAAGTTACGTGTATAAAGGCGTTTATTGACGGCACTAGTCGACGAAGCACAACGGCGACAGTCAAGACAGAGCGCGGACTCTGAGCGCGAGGAGCGTGCTGTCAGAGAAGAGCGTGCTGTCAGAGAAGGGGACGACCCACTAGAGAGTGCCCGAGAGGGCGACCCATTACATAGACTTCCAACGCTTCGCTACACGTGTGATATTCACATGACTGCACCATAAAGTGCACTTAGTTTCGATAATACTGACGTATGTACTCTAACGTGAGGGCTGACGTTACGTCGCATCATAAGTTACCCTTTAAACGCCAGTGTTGTCGACGTGCCTGGTAAGCCCACGATGTGCACACAGCTGCTGCACTTACAAAAACACGTCGATCCACATCGTAACGCTTGGCTCAAAGCCATAAAGTACAGCATAGAAGTGCTCGCTGACTGCTTCGCATGAAACCGATTCCCGCTGCCGAATTTTTTCTCTCCTCTCTCTGGCGCTTAACGATCTTTTTCTTAACTCAACGTCAGTGCGGGTACATTTCCCATTAATTTTTATTCAAGGTACGATTGATTTAGTTCTTAAGGCCATAGCGCGTAACTGACGTCAACGGGAACGACAAGCGTGTTCTGAGTTTACTCTCGAAGCAAGCACCTCAAAAGTAATTTGTATGTAGATTAACAGCGCTTAATAATCGAAAATTCAAATTTTTAATGCGCATATAGATAGAGAAAGATGAGGTCTTTTAACTTGGGTCACGTCTCGCGCTCTTTTGCCAGTTTCAGTTTTATTTTCAGACACAGAAAAAGCTCGTAAGCTCATCCCCGCCCTGTTTTCTCGAAACCCAAGCACAGTGTCCGAAAAACAAGCCATTATATCGGGCACTGCACGACGGTTCATTCTAAAGAGAACGCTCGCGCATGCGAAAATCAGGCGCTGGCGTCGCTCAGCGCTTTCACCTTCCGGTTTGCGCACCGTGCCGGGAAGCACACCTCGCAGCGTACTTCTGCGAGCGCTGCTGACCGTGGCTCATCCTGTTAGTTTTGTTTGACGCGAGCCTCATTAGCCGCGTATATAAACTAAAAAAAAAAGTGGCGCCACTTCACTTCCTGGAATAAAAGAAACAGCAAAGGCAAAGTAAAGTCAACAAAGTGCAAGTAAAAGGGCGTGCCCCGGCAGCAAGTACTGTACGCGATGGAAGGGGCAAGCGCGATAATAATACTTGTATATACATCAGGTAGCCCTGAAAATTCTAGGCGTACGCGCTCGGAACACGTCCTCGAGGCCAGGGGCGAGCGTGGCAGGAAACAATGAGAACAAGTGGTGGTGCTCGTTATGAAAGCAGTGGTTCCTCGTCATCATCTGCAAAGGCGCGCAGTGGCTGGCTGCGCTTGCGGCTATCGCCCGCTGGGAAGCGGCCGGCTCGCAAGGCCAGCGGGCTGAAACAGCAGCACACCAGCGGGGGACGCTTGCACCCTTCATTGACGCTCTGCGCGCTCTTGCTCTTTGAAACCTCGCTCCACAGGCCCTCCCTCACCCCTCTCCTTGCCCCTTACTACGCAGGGTTCTTGAGCGGCCACGGCCGCAGCCTGCTTTTAAATTGGCGCCCCGCAGACGGCGAAGGCTCGAACACACCCCTCCCTTGGTTCGTTATATCTAACTGCTCTCTTCTCTGCAACCTCCTCTCCCCCTCTCCCCTTGTATTCTCTGCTCTTTGGTTTGTGGTACCAACACTGCTCTCGCTGCTCCATTTCTTCGCATCCCTTCAACCTCCCTCTCTCTGACTAGGCGCGACCAGGTTTATAATTGGATTGCCTCCTCGAAAGAGTCCGCGCGCTCCACACAAACTCGACCAGCCAGCCGACGCCGCCGCTGCAGCTACCGAGAACTGGGGGATGAGCGTTTGTTCTGGGGTCTTTCCGCTTTGCCCGTCTTTTAGCGCCCTTTGCGACTATATTGCTCGTTGAGTTTGCGCCGGGCTTGGAGAGTTTCGAGTGAAACTGGAGCACGCTTGGCCTTCGCACGCTTCCTCCAAGTGGTTTTCCGGCCTGAACTGTGTTCGGCCGTAGCCATTGTTTGCACAGCAAGCGCGTGTAGTTTCCGCATTCGTCTGCGCCACATAGTGGGAATGAAAAGGGGGGGGGGGTACATGTTGACTGGAGTGTAGTCTTTTTATATTTCTGCTGGGAGCTATGTGCGGGTGTTAGAGTGTTGCTAAAATATTGCAGGCACAGTTCTGTTAGTTACCATAGCAGGATAATGAGAGAAGGATACAGCTCGCTATGCTGAGTAGATGCAAACTGAGTACATCCAGCGTCTCACGACACCACAGCGTGTACATTTAGAGGCTCATTAACCGAGCAAATGTCAAATTACAGACCTACTGTGGCAAACCCACCTGCGTATGCGGTTATATATTTTACAGTGTAATTTCTAAGGCAAAACGATCGAGTATTCGTTACAAGAAGTGAGCATCAATATACGTGGAACAGATACCACTCTACAAATAAAACAATGAAATAAATCGAAACTATGACCGTGAAAATTTATCGGTGTTTCCTGCTCAATGTCTTTATTATCTCGCACATCACCTCTGTCGAAGCTCCAAAGTGAACCTCGTAACAGCTTCCAGGGCTCTGTGGTACTGGACATAACTCTAGCGTGCTAGTTTCAACAGTGCGGGTCTTTTCGTTGTTCCGTTTTGTTCACCCTTCGAAGCGTGCACACATCAAAATGCGTAATACACCCCGAGAAAAGAAGCAGATATTTAGATTTCGTCGCAAGGGATTTCAAATTTGATTATGTCTCGCCCTTGTCTCAGTTTCCCACTCTTGCATCCCCCACTTGGTCCCCTCGAGGCTTCTCTGTCCAACCGACCGTATACAGCGCAGACCACGCTCGAATGCCGCTCTCGCCCGCGGTGCCGCAAACAGACCTCGCACCCCGAAGAACCCTATAGTACCAATTGCGGACAGGGATGGCGTTAAAGATCCGCGGGAAGAAGCAGACCCAGCCGGTCCCCTCTGACGTCGGCTGCGCTTGCAAAACCGCCGCCAGCTTTTCCTTTGTGTAGTGCCTTGAGTCCTGCAATTGGCACTGGTGTCCCGGAGGCATCATTTGGCTGAGGAGCGGGCAGCCCGCAGGGTTGTCCTGCCATGTGGGGAGGCAGACACGTACACGCGACCGCTTGCTTGCTTGGAGGCGCTATGTTTGCCTAAGGGTCGGGGGACAATTACTGGCACGGGCAGGAAGCGCTGCCGACTCATCGCCGTGTTTGCACGCAGGCGTCCCTCTGTAAAGGCATAATTCGGCCGCCATGGGCCCAAGGGAGTTCATCATCAGACAGGATCGGGTGCGTCGCATGGCGTTTCAATGGGGCATTGAAGCGAGCGCTATACCCAGTGCTTTGTGCGGGTGTAATAGATAGTTTTTCACGCATGTACGGCACGCACAAAGGGGACGCGGGGTTCGAAAAAGGCGGGAAGGTCGGGGTTCTTCACCTCGCCAAAAGAGCGAGAAGCTGGGGTGACGCACTGAAGTGATGACGGAAGCGTACCGGGTGAGGCCCCCACGTGGGACTTTGGTGATCACTTCGCCTCGTCATCGTCACCGAGCGGTAGGAATAGCGTGGGGTCCCCAATGCACTGGTGATATTGCAAGATCTGCGTACAGCAACAAAGATGCCGTCGTCAGTGTGGTCACGAAATTAGAAGCGAGTCACCAATGAGCTTCCTTGCACGTGGTGTTCTCAGTGTTAAGCGGCCATCTTCTGAAGAGTGTGCAACATTTTTTTTTGTAGGTACAAGCCAATAATAAGGGTGGTACCAACAGCATAGCTTTGTTGGAACGAAGCCAATAAAAACTTCTTCTTTGTTCTTCAGGCACCTGACAGTACACGATGAGCGCTTGTCTTCTTATTAAAGATAAGTGATCGCGCCGTAACCGGCAAGAACCAAGCCACTCACTCACTCACTCACTCACTCACTCACTCACTCACTCACTCACTCACTCACTCACTCACTCACTCACTCACTCACTCACTCACTCACTCACTCACTCACTCACTCACTCACTCACTCACTCACTCACTCACTCACTCACTCACTCACTCACTCACTCACTCACTCACTCACTCACTCACTCACTCACTCACTCACTCACTCACTCACTCACTCAACTCACTCAATCAATCAATCAATCAATCAATCAATCAATCAATCAATCAATCAATCAATCAATCAATCAATCAATCAATCAATCAATCAATCAATTTCGTGCAGGTATTGCGCTAAACAACTGACGAGATACATCGTCTGAAGATCATTTGTTGTCTATCACCTTACCAAATGTAGCCCTTTGAGACAGTGTTCTGAGAGTAAGGTTCAGTGCAAGTTTCAGCATCGATCGTCGGTGCCAAAGTAGAAAGAAGCGTGGCATTGGCTGTACAAGCGAGAGAGGAAAAGAGAGAGAAAGATAGGCTAGCGCAATAGATAACAAAGTGTGATTAAAACCAGTGGAACACGCGCACGAAAACGTAATTAAAGTTCTTGTTGCATGACTGACGAGACGCAGGCATGTTCTGCCTGAGCTCGGCGATTGAGTAGAGATAAGTTTGGCAGCCTCACAAAAACGTCTGCCGTTATAACTCTAGCCTTACAGCATCTCCTTTTTTTTTTTTAATTGTTCTCGCCGCTATACATGAAACTTTGCTCTGACTCGATTGTCTTTTATAATCATTATTTTCTTTTGCCGCCGCATCTCCTTACACGTCCCGCATCTAAGGTGTGCTGTTGTGATCGAAGGCCCCGAAATCAAATGCGCATTCTAATGATCTCTCCAGCGCCTATAGACCTTCTCGGATGGCGCGGCACACCCTTTCGCAAACTGTATAGAAGGTTAAATGCGCGTCTTATCTTAAATCGAGTCACGGTGCCTGGTGACCGCGCCGCGTGGAACAGGCATTTGCTTGCTGCAGCACTGAATCCATTCGCGAAAGCAATTTACACGTGGACAATCTCCAACGAATAGAGCCCAAATCAGCATAGTGTTAAAATTCGCGAGCGTCTGTGCACGGGAAACTTTAATGTGTTTCTGTACGCAGCTGTACACGACACGACAATATTATCGTTCCATCTTGACACGAGGCTGCCTGCTTACACCGTGTAATTTTTTTTTGCTTTCTTCCTTTTTATTCAGTGTTCGGTACTCTGTTTTTTGTTACTGTCATGTGAACATGTAGTAACTAAGCTATATTTGCTGCTTGGAAAGTCTTGCAAAACCTTTTTACCACCACTGGATTCTTAGGAAACTTTCTGATTGCTTAGACGTTCGTGCACGAACACAGAAACCACACAGCTAATCGAAAAATTTTAATGTAGAAGTCAGATTTCTAAAGGCGCTCGTTGTATATGACGATAACTTTAACCGGGTGCATCACAATTTCTTTTTTTTTTTTTGCCCCACTCGATATCTTCCGTACATGTTCTTATGATTCCATATTTTTCCCATAGTTATCTGACGAGAATGGTTTGTAAATTTATGCAGTCTATATGGAGTTCCATGCTACTGACACAGAAAGCCTATCGAATATTTGTAATCTGTACGAACACATTTCACTGGTACTTATAGGCTGGCTCTTTTCCCGGGGCGAAAAAAAAGAAACATGCGGTAAAAAATGCACATTGATCCTACTGCTTGAGTAATTATTCGGCTGGAATGACCTGAATGCCTTTTTTAACGAGAGCAGATCGATAAAACTAAACAACGGCGGTAATGATATCGCTGTCATACGAAAGAAAATAAAATAACAGGTTCAAGTTAATGGAAGTGCATTGTCTACTCCATTAGTTTTGCATATTTCGGTCGTGCTGCCCCTGTTTGATGTTCCGTACTCATGCAGCTAGATATCTCAGCAGGGCGAGAGACTCATGCAACTTCAATCAATCAATCAATCAATCAATCAATCAATCAATCAATCAATCAATCAATCAATCAATCAATCAATCAATCAATCAATCAATCAATCAATCAATCAATCAATCAATCAATCAATCAATAAAAAGACTGTTTATTTAAGGGTACTACGAGATAGTGCGTTATACGATATAAGGTTGCAATGAATTGAACACAGAGTTACGAAGGGTGCAACAATAATAGTGAGAGTCTCGTGTAACAGAAATGCTTTATTTTTTTTATTTTTGTGGTCTTCGTTTCGGTTGCAACTGCCACAGGCAGCAACAATATTACGAAAACTTTAACATTCAATACGCTCCTGCACTACATGAGAGGAGAGTTGTACTTTCATTGTAGATCCGACGTCTCGATGAAAACTGCGCGGAAATAGCACAAGCGCACCGGCGTATAAAATAAATTCCCTGCTGCGTATCACTTGAGTCATCGACACTTCATCTCAAAAACTCCCGTTCAGTCGGAGGCTAATTAGGCGGCTCCACTCATAATGGATCTCGCTCCCGCTAACGCATTTGTCTCTCTGATCTATACGCCGGGGCTCCGTGAACGTTGAAAGGCACAGCCGCTCTTTTCGGTCTTTCACCTGCCTTCGGAGCTTCGCGCGCACGCATGTGCCCTTGCGAAAGCGGCGCACAGCGATTGTTGCCTGATGGACGTGACCCCTGCGTTGAGCGAATGCACCCGCGGTGCCAACGGCCCTTCCTTATCTTCATTGCCTCGCTTTCCACCTTCGTCCCTAAAACGCTCGGCAGGTCGCACAGCACTTTCAGTCGCACGCCTGTGCCTCACCCTGCCGCCATTTCCTTCCCCTTTACACCCCTTCCCTAGCACTGCATATACGGTTCCACGAGCTCTTTCGTCCATATCGTCCATCGCTCCTTTTTTTCATTACGGTGTTTCGCTTTGCTGCCGCCGGGCGGCATGTTGCGTTGAGCCGACAGCCCATTCAACGCTTCCCCTCACATTTTGCGTCGTGACGCTCCACCTTTTCTCCCTTTTCTTTCTTCCTCTTTCTGTATCCCGTGCTCGTTCTACACGCAGTGTCCCCTCTGCATTTAGCGTAGGAGTTAGCCCCCACCATCACCAGCCGTTTAGGACAACGCCATATACGCACAGCCTTACACACACCGTTGCTCTTCTCGACTCCGTGCGTAGTTTTTCGGGTGGCCAGCCAATCGATCCGACGGCTGGTGCCGGTGCCAAGGTCGAACGAAGCCACACCGCGGCGGTGGCGCGGTGGCCTGGTGGATATATAGATGCGAGCTGTTTAAGCGGTGGGCGCATCCCCGACCTGGCTGCCATTTAGAGCGTGCGTGCACCTCCCCCCCTCCTTCGCGTGGTTTACGCCGTTCGCGCCCTCGGGGTGGCGCGCGAAGATTGCGGATGCAGATTGCGTCGTCGCCCGATGTTAAAAGCCTCCCTTCGAGAGACGCCGTAGCGTTAATATGACGACGAAGCTGCCATTTCAATTGGACGGCCTCGAGCGCTTATCTGCTGGCGGTATTCGCGTAGCGTTTCGAGCGCGGCTTTCTTTGACTTAGTTTACGTAGAGAGCGAAGGGGGTGCGCAGCTATAGAGGCTGAAAGCCACTCGCTTTTGCCTCACCCTGCCGTCATTCCCTGTCCCTTTTCAAACGCTGGCCCGATGGTCGCGGTATCGAGTCGCGCCACATTTCTATGGAGGTTAAATGCTATAGGCGCGTGTACTTAGATTTAAGCTCACTTTAAAGAACACCAGATGGTCAAAAATTCTGGAGCCCTCCGCTACGGCGTCCCTCATAATCATATCGTGGTTTAGGGATCGTAGAACCCCAACAATTATTGTTATTCGCTTCCCCATTACAACCTTTCCCTAGCATAATATATGTGGTTCCACGAGCTTTTGTCCATAATGCGCACGATGCTGAGTGACACCGAGACTCACCGTGGAATCGGTGCTTAGTTCAGGAAAGCTTTCCGAAGCCAATAAATTGTGAATCGAAAGTATTGCGGTCTTGACAAGCCTGTTCACTTCCAATACCGCAGTGCACCGTTTTCTTAAAACGAAACGAAGGAGAAAAATATACTTGAGAGAGGCTAGTGCGTTACGTGTGTATATTACCACCCCACAGACCATTCCTACATGGAGAAGGCGCTTGGGAACTTAGTAAAGGCGCATAAATAGAAAATAGATGGCGATGCATTTCCTTAAAGTTTCCGCCCAGCTGGCCTGTCATCATGAATTTTGAAGGCGTCTTCGTAGGTTTTTTTTTTTAGAAGACTATCTTCATTTGAAGGGCACTAGCGCATTAGCAGTGCGCTAACGAGGGCAGGAGGAAGTGAGACGAAAAAGCATTGTGTTTCCAGTCGAACATATGGTTAGATCGGATAATAAGCCAGCTGGTCTAGTTAGCGCTTTTTTTTGTGTGCTCGTCTTGTTCCCGTTAGAATGTTCTGTACATGGACTAAGAACAATCGACGTACACCTACTAACAAAATTTATCTCTCTATAATAAAGGTTATAATGCAGGAATGGGTGAGCCACATACTCAGTCGCTATGTACACCATGAAAAGTAAACGCAAATGTCCTGCACATTTCCAGTAAATTTTGTGAGCCAGACAAAGCCCTCTGAAAATGTAAACTCTGGAGATTGAATCCACGATGCGCACATTTCAGACGTGCAGTTTCGCACTGCACTGCACGCGCCAATAGTACACATCTGAACGAAGCATTATATATGAGATACTCTTTCGTGTATACATGCGTGCGTGCGTCTGACGTATTATTTCTGTGTACATGTTGTCATTGTATATACCATAGTCATCACCCAACAGCTGGAATAGGAAGCCAGGCGATAAACCAGGCTAACATCTCCGGTGATGTCATTAAAAATTGCCGTCTGCTTTGAGAGTACACTGCATAACGGCGCCTCTTGTTCTGGAGCCTGTATGTATATTAGATACGTAAGCATCATTCGCAAAGCGAATCGGCGCGACACGCGAGCGAGACGCGTGCAACTTCCTTCCCCAGAAATGGTCATTTCTCACACGCTACGCTAATGTCGGTGCAACGCGAAACTGATGGCGTCGTAGCCTAAAGACGTTCCGGCGAGTGGGAAACCTTGAAAAATGCGTTGCTCCACGTCTGTCGCCATTGGCCCACACAGCGCCTTAGTGCGACGACTAGGCAGATAATGCCGACGCCAGCGACGCAGCAGCAGCAGGCGACGACGGCAACGCTGGAGGTCGTGCGGGGCTCCGAGGCGCAAGACTCCCCGCTGCGCTTCTCAAGAATCGAGGCAGCAGCCACGACGGCGCGGCTGCTGTGCTCTCGCCCGGCTTCCTTCGCAGAGAGGAAACAGCCGGTGCGTGGGTGTGTGTGCGTGTTCAGTCGGTGTGTGGCCCCAACAGCAGGCTCTCCCAGGGCGTCTCTCTCTCTCTCTCTCTCTCTCTTAATGTTTCCCTCTCTGCGATGTGCTCCGCATTCTTCAATGTCCACTTCACGGTCGCGTCCTGCTCCCGGCGGCGCCTTCTTCTCGATCCGTCTGCCGAAATGCACGCAGCCGGCGCGAGAAAAAGGCGGGGCTCGCTTTCCCGCGGCGAAAGGAGACGACAGGTATTATGGAAGAGGAGCACGCTAGGTGCCGGCGACAGCTGGTCCGTAGCGTCGCAATTTCCGGCTCGCGCGCGTTGTGCATGGTAGGGTGGACACAACGACGGACGCAACGACGGTCACACATTCAAAAACAGCGGCCTTTCCCCGCGCGTGTATATATACGCAAGCAAAATTGAAAAATTTCGAAGGGGGGGGGGGGTTGAACCCTTCCCCCCCCCTGGCTACGCCCCTGCTCTCAGCAGTTGTTGTAGGAAGCACTGACCCCGGTTTTTGCGTAATCCACGTGGTGGACGTTGCGGACTATGTGGACGAGTGAATGGTAGCCCAGCGTCTTCCAGAGGTGTTCTGTCTTCAGCTTCCTAACTTTCCTTGCGTCGGCCGCTGTGGTGTAGTGGTTACGGTGCTCGGCTGCTGACCCGAAGGTCGCGGGTTCGATCCCGGCCGCAGCGGTCACATTTCGATGGAGGCGAAATGCTAGAGGCTTGTGCACTGTGCGATGTCACAGCACGTTAACGAATGCCATACGGTCAAATTTTCCGGAGCCCTTCACTACAACGTCTCTCATAATCATATCGTGGTTAGCGACGTAAAACCCCGACAGTTATTATTATTATCACTTTCGTTCCGTGTCAGTGTGTATGTTCGCGGTTGCTGCGTTGATTGAGACTCTGTGATTACCTGTGGCACATACCCGCACAACATGAACTCTGGTTACGGGTATGTGCCACACGTGACTGAGAGAAAGGGTTTCATGACGTACGCGACAGGCATTTTGCGTTATTCATATCATCACCAGTGAATCGTGTTCGTCATACACACTTCCTATGCTATGCAAATTTTGGTATATAACAACCTATGGAGACGACTGGGAGAGTGCCCAGACGTAGGCGGCTAGATAGATAGATACGTAGATAGAAACGCGCAAAGTGCCTGAGGTTCGTTAAGAAATGCTTCGCATTTAAAAGGAGATTGTCTACAGTCTGTGCGACCGCTTATCCACCTTCTAGCAGACGCTTGCGTAAGGCGCAGTGCTCTCTCACTCCATCTTTACATTCACCCTTTCTGTTGCCTCCGGTGCAGGGTTGCAAACTCTGAACAAGGCGTAATAGTGAGGACCCTTAATGTGTGCCTTACCTTGTATTCTTCAAATCACCACCCTATGATCACGCAGGTTACAAACCTGACGTTCCTCCGGTTGTCCTGCCTATATACATACATTTCCTGTCTATTTGTTGGTTAGGCGTTCTGTCTTTCTCTCACTCTTTCTCTTTGCCACTCTGTCTTTATTTCCCTCTCTCTCTCTCTCTCTTAGCTTTTTTTTATACATAACGAGAGATCATAGCTATTGCCCGTTCTCGCTATAGAAGCTTTTCCGTCATAGCAAACGATGTGCTCTGTTATATACGTTTTCATGTGGATATTTGCACTAATGCCTTGCATCTCGTTCTTTTCCAGGTAAGTGGACCCAATCTTCTACGAAACCTTCTCCGTCATGTGAGTAATGCAATGCGGCAAAAACAGGCGAGTCGACAGAGTAACAGAACAACGGCGTGCTTCTTTCGAAAAAAAAAAGATAGGTAGTCGCTTCGGGTTTCGTGCGCTAGTGACGTGAAGTGGAAGTACGTTAAAACTGTGGTCTTCGCGGAAGACGCGAAATAATAGTTTCTAAGCTGAAGTTGAGTGGGATGTGAGGCGGGGTTTAGTACGATTACAGTGCCGATAAGGGTCTAGAACAAACGTTAAACCTTCGCTGCATACGGATGCTGCTCAGTGGTTGGAACGGAGATTTTCGAGATGCACCAAGTTATGATACGGTTGCTAGTTACGCTAACCCGCTACGTAGAGCGAAAACAACTCGGCTAGTTTGTGTTAGCTGCACATTTGTGCACAAAATACCTTTTTTTTTTAAAAAAAGCGCCTTGTTATTGTATTTTTTTCTTCAATCCTGGTAGAGTCGAATACACGAAAAATATAGGTCTGCATGCATTTATATGTCACAGTGATGCAAAGGACAACTAAACTGTGGGTGAAAAAAAAAGAAAAAAGATAAAAGAGGTCTGCGCGCTTCACGGAAAGCCCGTATGCTGCGCGGAGTGGTTGCGCATAATTCTTGAAGTAGAAGAAAAAAAATCGTCCACACACACGCGGCAACAGTCTTGATGCAGTAGAATGGAGTGCAAGTAAAGAGAAGAAAAAAGAAATGCTTCGCATTTAAAAAATGAAACGGAAGTTTCGCAGAACTCGCGTGCGTCCGAACGAAGCAATCAAGCGATTCAGCCTTTGTTTCGAAACACCGGGTCGTTCGTCTTCTCTGTGTTTACCTCAGTCCGGGGAAAACGTTTCTCAATAGCGGTTTGTCGCTCCTTATCAGCAGTTTTTTTTGTTTATATCGACATCTTCGAATGTACTTCAAGATTTACTGTAAAACGCTGTTTGACGCGAACATTAGAACGCTCGACTACAGTGTCCGCCCTTTGCAAGTAGTTCTCACGCATGGCAATCATTCAGCGTTCTCCGGAAGGTGCGTGCGTTATTTAACAGCGAAGCTCCCGCAAGAAAACCAAAATTTCGTGGCGCGTGCCTACGGACAGGTAAAATAAGATGTGCGGAAGTTTTCTGGAAATGCGTGAGTGCAACGCACGCAATGGACCTCCCGTGTGACTCGCCGTTAGGTTCGGGGAAACCACAACCACGAGCAAAGTTAACGAAAGGACGGCTTCGGCGGTGGAGAAGTAAGCGAGCGTGGTTCCTGCACGTGTTACACGTCTCTATCGTCTATATGAGGTCTTCACTGTAGGTGGACTGCCCACAACCCTGATGTATGGGTGGGTCCGTTGCCGTGAGCATACTTGCTTTCCTGAGAAAGATGAAAAATGACTGGGAGTGGTTCGAGCCAATTTACGAAACAGTTCGCGTCTCTCTTCTTTGTTTTTCCACCCGAAGGAAGCGTATTTTCACTTTGAGTGCCTATACGCGTGTCGCACTGTTGTAAGAGCTAAAATAGGCTCAAATATAGTTTCCCAAGTGTTTTTCTGGTTTGAAAATTTCCCATCGACTTCAGCTTTCCGGTCTTCAGGCGAGTCATGATTGCGGTTGTTGTCAACACAGTGGCAAACGTTCGAGCCTGGATGACGTTCTGGGCCTGTATTCGCTAAAACGTCTTACGCTGGAATCATTCTTAACATAGATTTTCAGCCAATCGTGATGATAAGCATATCGTTAGCGAAGCCTGCTGGCCAATGTCAACGAGCACTTACGAAATAAAAACTTTGTTAATACTGCCCCTGTTCACTAGTGTTAACTGAAACGTCAATGCGCAAAGCTGTACCGAATCTTCTTGAGCTGGAAGTTCATCTAGAAAAGCATCCGATCGTCTACCCTGCTTAGAGAAAAAATTCGGCAGATCCCACGTACCGCGGGAGTCGATGGTATGCGAAGCATGTGGCGGGTAGGTGGCTGTGGCGTAACTTTTTTTACTGAGCGACACGTTGCAAAATGATGCTAAAGATTTGTATACATTTTACACGCACACATATACATATATGTTGAAGAGCCGCATATGTGTTATATAACCAGTTGTTTACGGTTGAGTAACGCTGCCAATGGCAACGTGGGTATTACCAAAACCAGAAGCGGTAAGCTGGTATGTAGTGCTTATACGTGTCCCGAGAACGCACGCACGTTTCACGAACCCGTGTGCATGTGTGCAAGAAGTTCTTGACAGTTCTTGAACTAGGGCATCATCACCATGATCAGTGAGCACCAGCAGCTGCTCATGAATTGTTATAGGATCCGGTCGTGATCGTGGTGACGAGGGGTCCATGTGTGGTGAAGTATGTGGTATAGCAGAGCTGTTGGAATTCGTAGATGCCTCGGTGATTTCGTCGAAAAATTATCTGTCGACATAGCCGGCGACATGTCCGAACATGAAGCCACCCTTCGTGTTGGTGAGGTATAGGCCGTCGAGGCTGGTAGGCCTGGATAGTGCTACGACCAACTTCAGTTGATGGTGTTTGTCGTATTCGTAGACTACCTGAGCGTATGTGGCCTACGCAGCCTAGTCTACAAAGCGGCTGTCAATTAATCTGGCATCATCCTCGGTCAGCGTGAGGCCATCGCCCAGCCTCGTAAGAAATGAAGAGGACACTGCGTCGTTTTGGTGGACGAAGTGCACTTTACAGTGCTGTGATGTGGATATCATATGTAACACTCGTTAATGTATTCCTCCGGCGTCGAGCAGTGCTTCAATATAGCTTCCTGAATCATAGGAATACAAATGTAATGTTTAATTATTAGACTGCTATAAAAGAGGAGCCAACACTGGAACTAAAGACGTTCATGTGATATGACGTCTGTATCGTAGGAGTACGCATCGTAGGAGTATCATGTAGTGTTTATTGCTGTCTTGTAAAATTAGATAGCCAGCACCACAACCACAATTGACGTTGCACCGATAGTATGCCTGCGTAGGCTGCTTTTCCAATCCAGTTTATAGACCTGGCGTGGCTCAGTGGTAAAATACCTGATTGCCACGCAGAATGCTTGGGTTCGATTGCTGCTGGGATCCTAATTTCTATTATTTCCATTCGCTGAGTCAACGCTGCCGATGTTGGTTTTCCTTAACGCTCTAGCATTTAAGTTACCAACGTCTGTTCTCGCCGTTCCTGGGTAGATATAAACTGTCAATCACCTGTGGCGCATACCCGTACACCGCGGCCCGTGGTAAACGGGTATGTGCCACACGTGTCTAGTGGAAAGGGTTTGACGACGTACGCGACAGAATTTTAACGTTATTCATGTCATGACCCGGCAATCATATTCGTCAAATCCTCTTACGCTCCCATGCAAATTTTGGTCTACACCAAGTTAGGCGATCATGAGAGCACCCAGACGTAGGCGGCTCTATAGATAGATAGATAGATAGATAGATAGATAGATACGTAGATAGAAACGCTCAAAGTGCCAGAGGTTCGCTAAGAAATGCTTCGCATTTAAAAGAGAGTGTGGAATAGAGAGAAAGTATTTTAGATGCGAAGTATCTTAAGGCGGAGCTCAATCCGGTGGTGGTGGTGGTGGTGGTGGTGTGCGGCGTGACCACCCTTACTGTGCATGCGCATACCCTCCCCACACACTTCCTCTCCACTCCCCCTCTCCCATTCCCCTCTCCCCTCCCGCTTTCCACTCTTCCTCTGAAACGCGGGCTAGACATGCCGAAATTCTCTCCTGCGCAACGCCGCGATGAGCTCGAGCGCATGCGCGTCCCCTCCCCTTCTCTCTCCTCTCTTACGCTGCCCCCCTCTCGCCCGCCTGTCGACAGCGTTCCCCGCTCGCCCTGTGAGAATTAACGGCCAGGCTAGATGGAAGATACGACGCGCGTAGCGTCCCTCTTCGCGTTCCACAACGCGAGCTCGTAGCATGCCCAACGAACGCCAACGGAACGCGATCGTGCAAGTGTTCCGGCTTCGCATCGGCTCATGGTCCCCTTTAGCGCGAGATGGTGTAATTTTTATTGTGGCTTTGTGTTACACTCGGAAGATGTTGACAAAAGGAAAAGAGAAAGCCACCAGAAAGAGAATATAAATTCTCGGAGCTGGGGCCCAAGTAACTACACATATTCCTCATGCACTTTATAGTCGCTTAACCTTTAGCGAAGGGATCTTTCGTGCAGTATCGTAATAGAGGTTGCAACATGCATTTTAGTCCCAACACTGTATGCATGCATGCGCAATACGCGATGCAAAACGCAGCTGCGCATACATTGTTTTACATGTCTATCACAAATAACTGTGTACGCCTGTGACACACAGAAGTTTCAAGAAAGAATACCGGCTCTTGGCTTCAGAAAGCTGTGCAGTACGGCGCGCAACTCGATATCATGAAATAGTAGCCGTATGCCACTCGTGGAACAGCGCTTGTGCCACCAATAGCCAAGAAATGTTTAATTATGACGCGTAGCTGTGACCACAGGCGGTGAACCTAGCGAACAAATAGCAGCTTGCGCGTGTTTATGCTTGCGCCAGCACAAACATGCGCAGGCTGTTTATGTCCTTCTTGTCTCATACCGCGTTCTTGATATGCTAGGCGACGCAGTTTTAAATGCGAATGCCTTTCTTAGTCGCGTTATGTCAGGCGTCGGTGTCCGCACGCCTCTCCGCTCTCACTCCCTCTCCCATAGCAACAGCTGCGGGTGCGCGTGCGCGCTTATCCTCGTCCCTAGCAACCGGAGCAGGTGGTGCGGGCGGAGTAGCGGAGAGTGAGTGGAGAGGAGGAGCGCGCTCTGGCGTGTGAGTGCGCTCGCATCGCTGGAGCTCGGCGGAGTTCCCGCGTGTGTGGAGAGAGTGTAGAAGAGGGTAGGTGCAGTTGCAGTGCTTCGCCGCTCCTTCTCTCGCCGTTCGCTCTCTCCCTTCCCTGAGCCACCGCCTCAATGCAGTGCGTTTGAAACGCGTTTGTAGCGTTTGTGCTGCCTTGGCACAGCCTGAAAACAGCGCGTTCTAAACGCGTTTGTGCTGCATTGAAGGCGGTGGCAACATCCCTGAGGTGATTACGAACGCACGTAGGAAGCGTTCGTTGAAGAGGCACCCAAAAGGGAGACACTTGAGCGCGTCGATGTGTCCAGCTTTACGCCATTAAAATTACTACGCCGTGTACTCTCGGCGCAAGAAATGCATTCGCATTTCCTCACGATTCCCTTCGGGGAGGTGGGGGCATTTTTTTTTCTTTGGTCTCATAATTTGCCGAGTTGCTGAACGCGCAGCAGAAAGCCGCGCAGCAGAAAGCCGCGTCATTGCACATAGGGATAGCCAGGGGCCCTTTCTTCTTCAAAGGCGCGGGTGACAAACGAAGTGGGCACAGAGAACGCGCCCGCTCAGCACTCTTCCAATTCCGGAACCGTCTCGTTACTTCCATATCCCTTTTCTCTTTTTTTTTTTCGAGGCATTTTCCCATCTCGCGGCTGAGGATGCTGTTTTAGCTCGTTTATTTCACTCGCTGACCTCGTTGCCGCAGAGGTCAGAGGTTACGGGAAGTCGTGAAGGACCGAGCTGCTCCCGCGTGGCGGGAGATCCCGGCCTGCGGTCGGGGCAGACCAGGGCAGACTCATAGTGGCGGTAAAAGAAATTGCTCGAGGGCGGGGCAGCCTGGTAGCTTACGATCAGCGCGGGCGAAAGACGGCTCGCGGTATACTTTATTGACCCATCATTTCCTCACTTCGAAAGGAGACGCGGAGCAATAAGATGCTAGCTGCGCGAAACCGAACGTGTTATGAGAGCTTGTACGGCGGGTTATTTGTGTTTCCCGTCAGCGCTGTGTCTTCGCTTCTGCCAGCGAGGCCGACCGAGGTACGAGGCGGGCATGCAGAAATCATTTAGCGAAGCGGGCTGGCCGAAGAGAGCTTTAGAAGTAAGGAGAGAAAGCGTGAGTCGAAGTTGACCGAGTACGCCGTGACCTTCTGACACCACCGAATGTACCACGTGCTGAGGCGAAGGAATATATTTCAGAGCGCCATTATTTACACCGCCTCTGTATCCTTACTGGCGAGCACAAGAGAATTTATCACACGTAGCCACCGTCCACGTTTGGCCCACCGAAAATTGACCAATGGCGAAATGCTTGCAAGTGTGAGAATATTCGCGAGCACGGGTCCTAACCAAATAAATTAACACTTCACAAAAACATTTTTCTGAATCCGTATTGTCTTTTCTTTAATTTGACAAAGATCATCTGTTCCAGTTTTATTTTATTTTATTGTTTTTTTCAAGATCATTCATCTAAAGATCATACAGCTAAAGACAGATTAACTGCCTGACAATAGCCCTACCACCCAAGCACTGTTCGGCAGGGTTGTGAACATCATTAAGAAATCTTACAGTAAAAAGCGGAAGCACTGAACGAAATAATAAAACATGGCATAACGCTAGTTAGCAAAAGTTGATATTACATACACACAAAAAAAATAATGAAGCATATATTATACAAAGATCGAAGACCACATGGTGTTTGATTTCTGTGGTAACGTTTTCTTGTGAGTGTTTCTTACTTTTCTCTGACTCTAATCGATCTTTTCTCGAAAGTTGAACGTGTTCTTTACAGGAGATTAATTTTTTACTCGTTCGACCGTCTATACACGTCTATAACTGCATATTTATAGACATTCGCCTAATCATCTGGGTGGGGTGCGTGGTTACAAAAAGCTCTTGCGACTCAGTTGTTCGGAAGAGCGAATTCCAGCTAGTCATGATGCAAAATGCGTGTATAGCATAAGCTACCGTGCCACTGTCAAACAACATTTCCGAATGAAAATCTTTGCGAATTTAGCCCTCACTGCCTGTATATCCTGCAAGCTTTGTTGACGCTTCAACTCATGTATGGCCCGAAATACAAGTATCTGCTTTGTGATACCGCGAAGTGAAGAATGCTCAAAAGGCAAGAAGCTTAAGCAATTGCACTCACTGACAGAATTCACACAGAGTGATAACAAAAATAAGTCATAAGTCAAAATATGTTAATTCCAGGCACTCTATCTATTATTCCTGTGAAGATTTCGCTTCCCGTAGTCCGCGTTCAGAAAAGAAAGAAGAAAAGAAAAGACAGATAGAGCCTACTCAGTTTGTTGTCCACTCTATACATACGTGCGAGAGCATATGAACCCCCCCACCGAGTACGGTCAAGCTTGTTTTATTATTTTTTTTTTTTTTCATTTGAGGTCTTATTGAATGTTGTTGTTATAACAACGAACAGCCAACATTCGCCAACCCTTGAGAACATTAGGCGTAATTTAACCATATTTATGCAGCATTAGCAATAATTAACCTACACCAGACGATGATAGCCATCATTTAATCAACATTTGCCATCTTTTATTCAACACAAGGCCACACTTGTCGTTATTAATTATCTTTAAACCAACATTAGCCGTACTAAGCAGTGCTGGCAGAATGCAAGCTATTGCAAAAAGCCAGGAAACTACCGAGTGCGGTTTTCCGCGCAGAAATCGCTCGCGGTTACACCAAGATATGATTTCGCATAGAAAATAAACCACTGAAGAAGGTACCGACCACAGAAGACCTCACCAAAATTGCGATCGAAGGCCTCGATTTTCGAGCTCTCGGCTCCGCCACTGCCGCGGTGGCAGAGAAAATCCGCTGATAGCTCGCAGGCTTCAGAGAGGCACCGCGGTCCCCTGAATCTGTGTGTGCGTGTGTTTGCTTTCGCATAGATTGCGGGAGCGACACTGCGTAGCTCTATATATCGAAATCGTTGCCGTGCCCGGCGAATAGTGTACAGTTTGGTGCAGCGCAGGAAACGGGGTGTCGTCTGGGAGTGGGGGACAAAGAGTGGCACAGCGCGGACCGTGCCGTTGTTTTGATAACGCCTACGTTCCATTAGGGGCCTCTTCGCAGCGCATCGATCGACCTCGTGATGTCGCCCCTTTCTTTGTCTCTGCGACCCGGGCGAGAGAGGGACGCGTGGCTTGGGGCAGTCGAAAGGTGTGAATGATGGAAGCACGAGCCTCTGCTCGAAACAAAATGCACTCGCTGTCCTGGTCTAAGCGGGTCACGTACAGTGTTTCGATCTTTAGGTCCCAGTGTTTACGAAAAAAAGAAAAAAAAAAGCCCCGTACTCTATAGAGTCGTTCGTAAGAGCCTGTGTGCTAGCCGACGCTGACGCTCGTCTGTGCTTGCGTGTGTGTTCCTGTCCCATCCCGTCATATAAGCTTCCGCGCGTAGCACTGGACATCTAACGCTGGACATATAAATGGCGAATGCTGCAGGCCAAATCACAAAGAGCACGTGTGAGAGGAAGAGCTTTGTGAATTCAGCCCCCGCAGAGGACAGTAACGTGTTTATTTCGAACGTGAAAAGACTGCGAGGTTTGCGTTGTGCTGATTGTCCAGGTTTAATTAGGAGACACACTTCGGCAGGCGAATAGATCGTTCGAAAAAGGAGCTCAACAAGAAGATACTGCGGACAAACCAGCGCTTTCATAACAGGGAAAGAGAGAGTGGGAGAAAGAAGTTATAAAATGACGAAGTGCATGGGGGCACTGGAATACCCTGTGTTCATGCTATGTACATTGATATCGTTATAAGGGTCATTCCCTGGCTTTTTCGCAACGTGCACAGGAACACACAATGGTGCGCGAATATACATATATATATATATATATATATATATATATATATATATATATATATATATATATATATATATATATATATATATATATATATCCTTTCCTCTTTCCGTTTTAATTTGTTTTTGCCCGACACTTCCCCTATGCGCCTATTATGGCACGCAGTGCGACATACGAGGTGTGCGGCACAAAGTCATTGGAGGCAATCGGCTGTCGCTCCTAATTAATTAAGCGGAAGTCGCAGGCAATGGCTGGCGAAAGAGGCGGCAGCGGGAAAGTCGATATCGTTCAATTAATTTGGTGGCTGTTCCAGTGGGACAGCGCACCGGCGATCGGGATGGTGACACCAGGGAGACGTCAGCTGGCCCATCGTTAGTTTCCCCATCTGTTCGCCACCTGCACCGGTTGTGACTCCATCCATGCGACGGAAGAGACCCGGAAGAGACCCGGAAGAGATGTGCTTACTCTAGTATACTATACAGGCGGCACCCCTGCTTTAACATGATTTCGATCGCTGGGACTCGTCCGCACGGCCGCCTATAGTCTGAATTGATCGAAAACGCGCCCCGCAAATGTGGGCGCTTTTATACGACTGGGTCTCTTTAGGTTTACTTGTGTTTTTAACGCTATGAACCAGTAACGAAAAAAGTAAAATTGTGTTTTTTATGCGCGCGCTGCGCTTCTATTTACGTGTAGCGGGGCAATATAACTAGCATAATTAATGCCCAGCATGTGGAATAACCGTTGCACGTGCTGTGTAATAACCAAAGGTGCAATGTTAACACTACAAACACGAGAAAGGTTCACGATACGAGCCTTGCGTTCGTGTTCTGTCGCCTTTCTTCTGGTTTTCTATACGCGTGCTTACGGTAGTATATATATATATATATATATATATATATAATGCATAGAAACGCCAGGGATGGCAAGCTTCCTTACACTAACTGGCAGTTGGTGTCTTCGTGACGACTTCTCGGCTTCTCCTCTGACGCGCGTCCCAATCCGCTTCTCCGGATAAATATTCCTTTCAGAAGCGCCGCGCCTTATCTCTCCGCGTTGACTTCAACCGTACCCAGACGTCGTCGCGGCCTTCTCGAAGGCTGAACGCGGTCCAAGGCTGCCCCCGTTTTTTTTTTCTTCTTTCTTTATACACCTAAGCGCAGGGAAAGGCTCGCGGTCGACCAGATCGGAGACCTGGCTAACACTGAAGAAAAATTGTCTTGACACGGGGAGGGAGATTTTATGGCGGTGCTTGTTGACGACGCTGCTCTCTCTAAAACGCGAATCGGCTTTAGTAGATAAGATGCTTCAGAAATACCCTATAACGCTCGCAGCCACTGCGGCTGCCACCGTGCGGGATGGCTTCATAGATCTAGACCGACCCGTATTCCGAAAGAGCTCATAGGCTATAGTATTGTTTGTTGAAGAAAATTTCAGTCAGTTTGGACAAGCGAAGGTGGCCGGCCATTGTCAAAGAGAGCTTAAGGAAAAGCAGTTTTGTGAATTTATTAGCTAGCCTTTCCTATGCACTTCCGCTGTACGTAACTTTTGTTAATTTTAGTACTTTTTTTATTGCTAGACATATTTTAAGACTTGCCGGCGGTTCGCGATTATAGAATCCCGTGGTTGTGTGGGTGTTACATGGTGAACACGACGCGTGTGAGATCCTTTCACAATCGGCAATCCACACTGGCGGCTGCCCGAATGCACTAATGCTGATGTGTGGGCTCGCATGGCTTGTACTAGTCCCCTCCCTTTTCCTTTAGCGATCACGTTCCGCTCTCCCATTGGTTAGGGTAACAAACCGCGGTACAACCGCTCTAACCTTCCTGCCATTTCTTCGCTTTTTCTATATCTCGTGCCGCGTTCCGTGTAGGCTAACTTGAATGCCAAAGCTTTGCACGGCGATGTATATACTGAAGAGTGCATGAGAAACTGAGTTGCCACAAGAAAGGAAAAAAAAATAAATAAAATGCATTCCTGTTTTTGAGCATACATACGCCGTTAATGTAATGCAAGGTGAAGCAACGCGACGCTACATTGATCGGCTCGTAAAACCGTTGGGGGGCGAATATGCAGGAAAGCGCGCTTATGCATAATTAGGAAGGAAGGCTGGAGGGGAGGGGTGGGGTGACTGTCACCTCATACATACTGCTTGGCGCCCGGCGGGCCGGACGCCGAGCTCAGCCGCTCATCTATATCTCGCTGCCCGGCGGTAGATGGAGACACGCAAATCCCCGAGTGTTGAGGATTCCCGACGGGAACCCGGCGCTAGACGATCCCCGGAGCTTAAGCTCACCGCGGGTGCTCTTGACATGTCTCCCGCAGCGGGCGCGTCGCTATAGCTCGTCGGTGTTGGGAACGGCACCTACTCTTGACTCGTATTTATAGGTGTGCTTCCACAGACAGAGAGAGAGAGAGAGAGAGAGTGAGTGAGAATGCAGGCTGCGAGCGGCAGCAGGGAAGACCGCGGCGAAGAGAACGCGTAAATCATCCATCATATCCGCCCGCGCGCGGTAACCACGGTTCTCTCGCGTTGTGTAAGTGACCGGGTTAAAAGGTCATGACGCCGCCGCCTTTATATATATCCGACGCCCATCAGGGACCCTCGTCTGGTTCAATTCCACGAGGACGGAAGTAGAGACGCAATTTCTTCCCTTTTTTTCATTTGCGTGGGTCTCCCTTTACGTAATTTTTTTTTCGCACCTACCACGTGCGAGCGCCGATGCGGCTAACGCTCGACGGCACGATGTTTATTTATATTTTGCGCCTGTATGTATGTTCTTCTCGTCTTCGTGCCTTTCGCGCTGCATTTTCTTTAAGTTTATTTATATCATATGTACACGGTGTGGCGGTAGAAGTCTATTTCAGTATCTATTTTACGCCGGCTTCTATGCACACATATATACACTTGTTACATAAGCAGACGTGTTCTTTATTGCGAAAGGGTGTGCGTATGGCCAAGTTATCAGAAAATAAACCAAAATATTGTCACCTGATTTAATACGTCACAGCTAGGTATTTGTCTAGGTGCTTTACGTTTTCGCTTTTATTTATTTTTTTTTTAAGTTTCCGTTTTGACTGGTAGAGGAAATGCCGCATGTAGGTATGGATACACGGCGGCGTAATACACACTCTGTTAGAGATACTCGCGTAGTTCCCCGTTTCTGCCATTTTCTTTACTTTGTTTTTGCCCGAGTGCGTGCTACCCGACATACTGCTTGCTCTCGACTCCCGAAACGCACAGCTTCCATAAAAAGAAGTCTCAAGATAACTAGCGAGCTAAGCATCGTTCTGTTCCGACATCTCTGTACAATACGGCGAAGACTATGTGAGAATCCTGCCAGCCAATCTGTGGCGAGAACCGATTGTGTTTTTTAGACAAGTGACAACTTCTCGTCTATTGTGCACCACTGATCATATGGCGAACTTTCCATCCATGCAGTCAGGCGAATAACGACGGAGAATGATTGGTAAACCTGACTGGATAATCAGGAGTGCCCCGCTTCTGGTTAACCTTTCCGGTTGGCTAAGTGTACCAGGCTCTCGTGTTTTAACGACGCGTATACGCGTACAACACCATCGAATTGTCATGGTGACGGTGTCTACATGTTAATAAGTATAACGTTTGTTGTGGAGATGCGGCGATGGTGCGCACATGCGCGCCTAACTGGCGCGGATTACTCACTCGAGCGATGATCTCATTCTCGCGACCAGAGCTGCAACTGGAGCTTATACATTCGTGTCTTTGTCAAGCCGGCGTGTTAGAGAGAGAAACACGTGCCTAACGCAGTCGCAAACACGGCTGTCGTTTTACGCGCTGGTGGGCCGCGCCCTTGTGATTAGAATGAATCGCAGCCCCGCCAGAACCAGCAGGAGGGAAGAAAACAACGCGCCTGACCACTTGTTAGCGTAATTAGCGATTCCCCGCCGTGAAAACTGAGCCGCCCGCCGCCTCTCGACGGGGTTGCAGCGTCGTGTGCAAGACCGTATACTGCGATTCTTATCTCATAGAGCTAGGGCTTCGTGTGAACAGGTACGACGTGCTCATATATGGTCGGTACGGATGTGCAAGGTCGCAGACATGCTGTCTGGGTGGTCTTTTTTTTTCTCTTTTGCATAGCGGGAAAGCGAGAGTTTGGAATAGTTGTTCTATAAGCTCCTACATTACTGTAGGTAACTCTAACTGCTGCCTGCCAGGCTACTACAACATTTTTCGGTTGAACAGTTCGCTTGTCTCTGCCGGTTACCATTAGTTTCTGGGACCTAATTAAAATAGCTTTCATTGGTAATTGCTATCTGTCGTTGGCCAGTCGGCTTCGCTAATGTCATGCCCATGCCACACTCAGGATTGGCTGACACTTCCTCTTTCTATACGCTTATAATCAGTTCCCACATAATGTACTAGACATAGCCAGGAAACAACACAAAGAAGGCGCAGTCTACTGGCTATATCCAGCACCCTAGGCGGTACCTGATATGGGGGGCAGCGCAAGAAGTTTTGGTGAATACAGGCCCTGAGCTCTATAGGCGCGCATCAAACCAAGCGTTATGAAACCAGCTGTAGCAGCCAATTACCGCTAATGCTCGCGGAGGAAAAAGGGCAAAAATTCAGGCGCTATTGGCCTCTGTGTTTTTGCACACCGGCAGTTTAATTTGCAATGTGGGTTACGAAGCTGTACGTTATAGCTTTTCTCACGTCGCCTGTGCACAGCTTTTAAAAATTGCCCGAACGTTACTGGTAGGGACGCGTTGTCTTCTCGCGCTAGAATTGTATATTCGAACTCTATAGCTAGCCAACAGGAATGATTTGCTCGTGACGTAGTTTTATTCCGTCTCGTTGTTTCTTCGGTAAATGGCAACACTAAAGCAGCTTACTTTGCAACGTGGTGGGCTTTCTTTTTTTCGCTTCTAGCAGCTCTCCCCAAGTACTATGCCCGTATTGGCAAAGATCCACCGGTTAGGGACACGTGCTGTGCCTGGGACCTGTTGACATGATGGATGCAGCTGCCAAGACGTCACGGCGGTTTCCATTCCTTGCAGTGTTTCTTGGTCGCCAGGTTTTTAAAAGGAAGCAAGAGGGATGGTAGTTGAAAACTGCGAGACTTATAGGTTGATGCATTGTCTGTAAAAGCTGCACTGGTACAGTGAATGCATTCAACGTGCGCCAGCGAAACATTGAACGAAAAATACGTAATCTTTTCTAGCTACGAAGAAATGCTTCCAGTGGATTGTTTCGGCGCACACCATGGAATTACGATAACGGTAATTGTTTTAAAGTGTACAGTTATTGTATTTTATTGCATGCTGTGGGTGTGGCACAGATTTTGTAGCTAAGGCAAAGCTGTATCTTGTTCAGCAACTAAGCTTCTTCGTAACAACATGGGCCTAAGTTTTCCTGTATTTTGATGGTGACAGACCGGTGATAACGAAAGCAATGTTTACTTATCTAATAGGCTTTCGAAATTATATATATATATATATATGTATATAAATATATAATATAGTAATATATAAATAGTAATATAGTAAAGCTTTCGTTGCCTTCTGCGCCTTCGACACCCATGTCCATGGTACTAGAATTTTGGCTGTAGAAAATGGTCTCGAGTCCAATCGGTCTAAAAGCATCCGGAGCGGGCATCGCTGGCTGTCATAGCGAGCGCAGCTGCACAGGACGTGTTCGATTGTCTTTTTGTTCCGCAGGAGTAGCATGTAGAGGTGCCATGTATACATGAAAAATATCTTGATATATGAACTGCATATAAGTTGTTCCTACATAGCGCATCGTGGAATCACCCTGCTGCTACCAGGTTTTCGTTGAGCAATAGAGTAGTTATTGGTGTAGTTTTCGCGAGTACGCACCCTGTCTTTTTTTTTTTTTTGGAGTTTCAAAATACACAAAGTAGCTTTAGAATTCAGGTAGCGTCAACGCGTCAGAGGCAACGGTCATCAGACTCCGAAACTGGGCAGAGAGAAGGTCTTCGCCGTATACGGAAACCGAATTGCCCGCCATTATCCGAGTAAGCCGCGTCTTCGTATCTCCGAGGAAGCGGGTGTCCGTATATATATGCAGAGGCGTGAGCTGCGTCGACAATATGGGACTCCCGCAGTCCAGCTCACGACATTCCGTGCTAGTGACGTCTGCTGCGGCACTTTTCCACTATACTGAGAAGACCATTACATACCTCCCTTGGCGTCCAGTTGCTTAACGTGTGGGGATTGAGGCTTGCCCGTCGCCATTGCGCGGGTTTTTCGCCTATTTCTGCCATCCTCATGTCCGATCATGTCGCTCCCCTCCTCCGCCGTCCTACGGCGCTGGGCGAGCGGGGGTGACGTTAAACCCCCTCACCCCGGCGCCGGATCGCGACGGTGGCGCCACGTTCGAGTCTCGCGTGCTCGCGTCTCGCGAGACGTTGCGCGCGGCGGGGGAGTCAGACTCTCTCTGGACCTCGTAAGGTGAGCACGTCTTTTCTTTCCTGTCCGTCGGCTCCTTTGTTTGGGCTCGCTCGGACGGAGTTCGCCAACGGTGCCTTGCGCCAGCGGCGAGCGCTTACCTTACGTTGTCCTTTCCGAACGCTAGGCTGAAGAGCGGTGCGGTGCATTCGCGCGTGGTCTTACTACGCCGAAACCGTATCTATCGAAGCCAACGCGAGCGGAGTTTGCCCTTGCTCGAGCGATCGGGCCCTGTTTTGGTCGCTGATCGTGAGAGCACGCAGCATAGTCGCGAGGGAACGTTTCTCTCAGCGGCGTGTCGCCGTGAGCTCTTTTGCCCGCGGAGACGTGCTAGCGGCACCCTTTGTGTTGTACTTTCGCCCGTGGCGTGGTTAAGCCTGTTTTGCTTCTCCCGCCGCCTTTGGGAGCGGGCGTTGTACTGCGTTTTGTGGAGCTGCCGCAGGCAATAAAGTGTTGCGGATTTCGAGAGCAGTACTGTGTACTTGCCGCGCTACGCTCGGCGCCTTGTTTGCGTTTGAACGTACGTGTGCAGCGGCGCGCTAGTTCACGCGAGGCGACGGCAGACGCGGCCCTGTGGCTCGCTAAGTCCGAACCCACGCTAGTGGCCGTACTCCTGTGAGGTACGTGCACACTACACTGGCGCCCAACGCGGTATCAAAAGCTCATTAAGCTTTTGACTGCTCTTAGCGAGTCAGTACGCCTGTGCGTCTCGGGCTCGCCGCAACATGTCTGCTTCGCGGGATTTTTGTCCGTTGACTTTTCTGGCGGATGCCGCGTTGCACGAGGCCAGTGCCTCTGTCGAGGGGCACCTTTGTGCACCCATACGTGTCGCAACCCCCTGTGGGGACGACACAAAGCGCCTGCCAGCTCCCTTTGGAGTTGGTGCGTCGTTGCGGACTGGGCCCTTTGCCCTACCCGAACGGTGCGCTCAGGCGCCTTCGACTGCTGCAGTACCCTTCGAAATGCGTGGCAGTTCGACGGCACAGCGCTTTCAGTCGGTTCCCTGTGGAATTGACGGGGCGCAGGCTTTGGCCCTTGCCGACTTTTGCCCGCCGTCAGCCGTGCAACCGACAGTTCGACCGCACGCTGAGCAGGCGCCTGTATTGTCGACGGTAGCCGCCCCAAGTGGCGATTATGTTCGACAACAGGCAAATCCCTCTAGGAGCCTCTTTTGCTCTGGGAATGGCGCGCAGGGCGGTAGTCCTTTTGAAACCGCACCACTGATCGAGCTGGGAGACTGTTCACCTTCGCTCGACCGCGCCGCTAACGCACCAACGGCTTCCTGTGAAGCAGGTGCGACGCAGACGCTGCTGCAAAACGCCGTCGAGATGATCCAAGCGCTCTCGGGAGCTGTCCAAACGCTTTCGGCCGTTCCGAAACGCGCCCACCCCGCTGTTATGTTGCCTGTGCCAACATACAGCGGATACGGGGATTTGCTCAGCGCCCGAGACTACATTGACTCTCTGTCACGTTATCAGAGAGCAATGGGCTTGGACGATCAGGAGGTGCTCGGGCACGTTGTCCCGGCTGCACTGACTGATACGGCGGCGAGGTGGTATCGGCTTTCCGGTTACCGAGCAGCAACCCTCGAGGAGTTCCGCGCGGCCTTTCTGCGCGAATTCCTACCCGCTGACTACGAAAGTAGGATGCGGCGAGAGCTCGAGCTCCGTACACAAGCTCCTGATGAGTCGCTTCAGGAGTACGTACGCGCGATGGATGACCTTTTTTCTATCGCTGAGCCCAGGGCCTCGAACGAGGAACGCGTCGAACGGGTGATTCGGCAGGCACATCCGACCTTTTCGGCGTACCTGCGCGGCGGTCGCTTCCGCGATTTGGAGGAGCTGGCCGCCGAGGCAAAGCGCATACAAGGCGACCTTCTCGCCGCGCGTGCCTATCGCCCGCCGCCGCCAGCCAGCGAGGCCCTTGAGCCGCGCTGCGCCTGGCGAGGGGCCGTGCCCCAACAAAAGTCACATGGCGCTGCCTTTGCGGCTGCCGGTGGCTGTGCGTGGGAGTTGAGCGATCGCGCTCTTGACCCCTATACGCACGAAAGGCGGGCAGCCTGTGCTGCACCACCTGAAACTCACACGAAGGGACGCCATTCGACCCAACGCAGTGTGGGTGACGCTCGTCGATACGTATCCTGTGATAACGTGGCGAGCCGATCACAGCAGCTCGAGGCTGCTCCGTCTCGTGATATAGAGACCGAGATGGAGTGCGCTGTTTTCGCTGCCGTGAAAGAGGGCACATAGCAAGGGAGTGCACCGGATCTAGGCCTCCTGTGAGGCAGGGAAACGGATTTGCGGGTCGTTCGTGAAGGCACGGGCGACCCAACCTTTGCTCATCCCCTCTGCGTACAGGGCAAGCTGTCTTGCTGGTACGCACGCGCCGTTCATTCCGGTCATTATTGCCGGCCGTGAATTTTCGGCGTTGCTGGACACGGGCGCTAGCGCTTCGTTGTTTGGCGAACAGGTATTGTCCCACTTGCAGAAGCACTCGGTGCGCTTGCGGGACTGCCGAACGACATTCACTCTTGCGACAGGCGTGGCCCATTCGGCTGGCGCCGCAAGGTTGACTGTCAGATGGGGAGATCGAATGAGACGCGCGCGTTTTGTTCATCTCCCAGGGCTCAATGTTCCTGTGATTCTCGGTCGGGACTTTCTTTTGAAGACCGGGATCGTTGTGGACATTGCGAATGGCGGCTATCGTGATGGGCCCTTTTCCCAACTCAAGCCGTTCATCAGCCCGCCGGCGCTTACTGTTGCCTTTGCCGCAGAAACGTCGGAAACGTGCCACGCGGAGAGTTCGGGGTCATACCCCTGCTCAACGCATTCCTCCTCTCACAGTCCCCTTTGGGAACGAGAGGGCCGGCACGAACCGTGTCGCGCGCAAACTTCGGGGTCATACTCCGGCAGTACGCGCTCGTCGGCTCGAAACCCCCTTTTGGATCGACCGACACGACACGAAGAGGCGCCACATCCTTTGATCGCCTGTGCGACTCATTTGGATGATACACAGAAAGCTCGTCTGTCGGCACTGTTACGCCAGTACGACGAGCTCTTCACCGATCAACCGGGCTGTACCGATCTTGTCAGCCACGTGATCGAAACTGGCGACGCGCTTCCTTTGAAGTGTAACCCCAGGCCCGTCAGTCTCGCCAAAAGGCAGATTATCGACGGCTTGCTAGACGACATGCTATCGGCAGGCATTATTCGCCGTTCGTCTAGCTCCTGGGCGTCTCCAATTGTGTTGGTGCCTAAGAAAGACGGCAGTCATCGCCTGTGCGTCGACTATCGCCGTCTAAACGGAGTGACTCGTAAGGATGCCTATCCACTCCCTACGATAAGCTCCATCGTAGGAAACCTGGGCGATGCACGGTACTTTACCACGCTTGACGCCTCGAAAGGTTACCTACAGGTCCGGATGGGTGAGCGTGACCAGTGCAAAACTGCTTTCACGTCCCACAGAGGGTTGTTTGAGTTCACTCGTATGCCCTTTGGTCTTTGCAATGCTCCTGCGACGTTTCAAAGACTCATGGACCGCGTCCTCGGGGAAGCAAAGTGGTCATACTGCTTGTGCTACCTCGATGACATCGTGATTTATTCACGAACCTTCGAAGAGCACTTGGCCCATGTTGCCGATGTGCTCGAGAGGGTGCGGGCTGCCGGGATGACGTTAAATCCCGCGAAAGCCCAATTAGCGCAGACCCGTATTCAGTTACTCGGGTTTACGCTGGGCGAAGGCTCCATTGAGCCGGATCGGGAGAAACTTCGAGCAATCCTCGATTTCCCCGTGCCCAAGGACGTACGTGGCCTTCGCCGCTTTTTGGGAATGGTTAACTTTTACCGTTCCTTCATTCCGTCCTGTGCCCGACTGCAGGCGCCCTTGACCAAGCTCTTGGGTAAGTCTGCTGTTTGGCAATGGGGACCTGAGCAGCAAGAGGCGTTTTGCCGACTGTCTAGCGCCATTGCGGAGACAGCGCAGCTCAGACTCCCCGACCTGAGCAGACCGTTCGTTGTTCAGACTGATGCGAGCGATCTGGGATTAGGAGCCGTTCTCCTACAGGAATACGATGGCGTGTTGCAGCCGTTGGCCTTTGCCAGCCGCTCCTTGGTACCCGCGGAGAAAAATTATTCCGTTACCGAAAAGGAGTGCCTCGCCATCGTGTTTGCACTGCGGAAATTTGACGTCTACCTTGATGGGACGAAATTCGTGGTGCAAACGGATCACAGTGCGCTCAGCTGGCTGATGCGGCTCCGTGAGCCTGCGGGCAGGCTGGCGCGCTGGGCTCTCCTGATACAGCACTATAATTTTGCAGTGCAGTATCGAAAGGGGAGCACCAACGTGGTAGCTGACGCGCTATCTCGTGCCCCATTGTCTGCCGAGAACCTTGATTCCGGTGCGACAGCCGCTAGCGGTGCTTTTGCACAAGCAAGCGGTGGGGGCGAAACAGCGGCTTCGCCGCCGTTCGGCGAAAGGGGCGAGTCCGCTTTCGGACGAACCCTGGCTGCTATCCAGGCGAACAGCGCACCGCGAAGCCGGCCAGCGGGTGAGCTCTCCGAAGGCCACGATGCCGAGAGCGAACCCGTGACGCCGACGCAAGCGGCGGTTGCTGCGGTCCTGAGTGGGCGCGATACCAGGTTCCCCTTTGGGAGAATGGGAATCGCTTTCAGCAGACAAGAGCTACTGAAGGCTCAGCAAAGTGATCCGTTTTGTCGCGAAATGTGCGACGGTCTCAGGGAGACGGAGCGCCGTTACGCTGCTTGCCCTGCAGCGGGCGCGGATGGGGGGCTGGAACCAGCGTGTGTCGCTGAGTCCCCCGCGGATTCATATTTGCTGGACCATGACGGGCTCCTGCTGAAATACGTAGCCACCGATGACGAGTCCATTGATCCGTTTAAGGTGGTTATGCCCAAAAGTCTGAGAGTCGCCCTGTTGCGATCCTCTCACGACGAACCCATGGCCGGTCACCTGAGTGGCTCCAAAGTTTTCGCTAAACTGAGCAAGACGGTGACCTGGCCCGGCATGAAGCGTGACGTTTATCGCTATTGCCGTTCCTGCCACGTCTGTCAAACGGTGAAGTCTAGGGGTGGCAAGCCACCTGGTCTGATGAAACCGATTGTCAGTGAGCGTCCGTGGCAAGTGGCCACCTGCGATCTAATGGGACCTTTTCCCAGAAGTAAGCAGGGGTTCATTCACCTCATGGTAGTCGTGGATCACTTTTCGAAGTGGGTGGAATTGTTCCCTCTTCGGAAGGTGACAGCGCGAGCGGTGCTCGAGAAGCTGCAGGAAGTGTTTTGCCGGTTCGGCTTTCCGGAAAGGCTAATCACTGACAACGCTTCGTATTTCACCGCTCGGGTGTTTGGTGTCACGTGCCGTTCCCTTGGAATTGATCACTGCACCACTTCACCCTACCATCCCCAGTCCAATTTGACGGAGCGCGTCAATCGTACGCTCAAACCAATGTTGGCGGCCTTTGCCGAAAGTCAAAGGGACTGGGCAGACCATTTGAGCGAGCTCGCGTTCGCCATTCGAATATCCGAGAGTCGCTCAACTGGTTTCTCGCCCGCCTTCTTAAAATTTGGAAGGGAGTTGGCAAATCCGGTGACCAGTGTCATTCAATGCCAGCTCGGGGACGAGGAGACGCAGCCAGACTGTTCGGCGTACGCGTCACAGCTTCGGGACCGGCTTTGTCGAGCTTTCTGTAAAGCGAGGCAAAGTTTGGCGTCGTCTAGGGCTCAGCAGAAGGCCCAGTATGACCGCAAGCATCGCGACCTAGCATTTGAGGTGGGCGATCTTGTCCTGAAGCGCAACCACGCCCTTAGCGACGCGAGTAAGGGGTTCTCAGCCTCGCTCGCTCCTAAGTGGCTTGGTCCGTACCGAGTGGAGAAAGCTTGGACTCCACTCGCGTACTTGCTGAAAGATCCCATTTCGGGAAAACTCAGCCGTGCCCATATCGCAGACCTGAAAGCTTTTGTATCACGGTCTGACGAGCTCGCGCCAGCGCCCTGTGGCACTTCGCGCAAGCAACGGGGCACACCCGGTGCGGCGGACCGCATTCGGACCACGCATCGGTATAATCTGAGGAAGCGGTCACCTTTGTGATTTCGCGCCGGACGGCGGACTCTGTTTTCCGCAACCGAAGGCCCTCAGTTACTTTTTAGCCTCAGTATGCTAGCTTCTTTACGGCCAGTGCTCGCAAAGAAGTCGGCCCGCCCAGTTTGCTGCTAGTTTTTTTTTTGTTTTATTTGAATACTCATGTGTATTTAATACGTTTTCGGTTGTGTTTTGCCACATATTGAGTGTCATTTTTTTCTCTTTACTTTTTTTTCCCGTGTTTTATTGTTGTGCCTGCGGAAGGATTCTTGAATACTGGTTGCTTTGCGGGGGGAGAGGAACGAAGGACGCTTTGCGCCTTCCCATGCGAGCGCGCGCGGTTGGCGACATGACACCACGGAAAAGTGAGGCGCAGTGGCCTTGAACGGCGAACTGCGGCCGCGCTTGGCGAAAGCGCTGCTATGTGCGGTGACGTGTGTGTGTGCGTGCGTACGTGCGTGGTGCATTGGTGCGTGCCTGGAAGGAGTGCGCGTGTGACTTCACCTCATCTACGTGGACACTCGGGTCAATGACCCGCTGACGCCGGACAGACCAGCGGTGCCCTGCTCTTGGCCGTCGTCGAGAAGCCTGGCTGCCCTCTCCATCATGGCTCCTGCGCTAGCGAGCTGACATAGCAGGTATGCCTGCTCTCTTGCCGACCTCAGGGACGCCTCGCAGCCAGTTCGGGTCGGCCTTATTGATTCCAAAAAAGGGCCGGCTGTCCCAGCGTGGTCTTCCGGTATCCAGCCGAAAATTCGGGACCTTCGCACCACCACAGAAGCGGCGTTCGTCGGACTCTCGCGCCAATCGTCGTCAAGAGCGACGCGCCATTGATGAGCCCGTTCCCGCCATGAGGACTTCAAAGAAGCCTCCTGCCACCGCCTCCCCTCCGCGCTGTGGACGCTCTTTCGCGCAAGCATCGCGAACACTTGCCTTAACTTCTTTACCTTCCTTCCGCAGCGCCATTTTATTAGTATTATGTGTTTCCAGCGTATTGTCTTTTGTTATTGATTTTTCTCGCATTATAATGTATTCTTTTTTTAGCAGCAGCTTCAGGGCTGGACTGAGGCTAGTGGTTGCTCATGGCAGTGTTATTTTAACTGCATGGGTGACCGCCGGCTGCCTTTGCAGACCGGTAAAGGGCAAATTTAGGAGAGGGGGATGTGGGGATTGAGGCTTGCCCGTCGCCATTGCGCGGGTTTTCGCCTATTTCTGCCATCCTCATGTCCGATCATGTCGCTCCCCTCCTCCGCCGTCCTACGGCGCTGGGCGAGCGGGGGTGACGTTAAACCCCCTCACCCCGGCGCCGGATCGTGACGGTGGCGCCACGTTCGAGTCTCGCGTGCTCGCGTCTCGCGAGACGTTGCGCGCGGCGGGGAGTCAGACTCTCTCTGGACCTCGTAAGGTGAGCACGTCTTTTCTTTCCTGTCCGTCGGCTCCTTTGTTTGGGCTCGCTCGGACGGAGTTCGCCAACGGTGCCTTGCGCCAGCGGCGAGCGCTTACCTTACGTTGTCCTTTCCGAACGCTAGGCTGAAGAGCGGTGCGGTGCATTCGCGCGTGGTCTTACTACGCCGAAACCGTATCTATCGAAGCCAACGCGAGCGGAGTTTGCCTTGCTCGAGCGATCGGGCCCTGTTTTGGTCGCTGATCGTGAGAGCACGCAGCATAGTCGCGAGGGAACGTTTCTCTCAGCGGCGTGTCGCCGTGAGCTCTTTTGCCCGCGGAGACGTGCTAGCGGCACCCTTTGTGTTGTACTTTCGCCCGTGGCGTGGTTAAGCCTGTTTTGCTTCTCCCGCCGCCTTTGGGAGCGGGCGTTGTACTGCGTTTGTGGAGCTGCCGCAGGCAATAAAGTGTTGCGGATTTCGAGAGCAGTACTGTGTACTTGCCGCGCTGCGCTCGGGCGCCTCTGTTTGCGTTCGAACGTACGTGTGCAGCGGCGCGCTAGTTCACCGCGAGGCGACGGCAGACGCGGCCCCGTGGCTCGCTAAGTCCGAACCCACGCTAGTGGCCGTACTCCTGTGAGGTACGTGCACACTACATTGCCATGTATAATCTGTACAGCAAGGGCTGGGAAAGGGAAGTGATGGTGAGGAGGAAGATTGGGATTATGAGGACGGAAAAAATAAGGGGGAACGCACCAGAATTTCCCTCAGTCTCGCACCGCTAGTGCGTTAGATGCCCCAATTTTTTTCATATATTATTGTAAATAAATTATTACATTCTAGGTATGGCGTAACAAAACACGATGTGATTAGAGGCGCGCAGTCGTGGGGGGACCGGATAATTTCGTCACCGGCGGTTACTTAATCTGCTCGGACATCGCCATCTGCTTTATCTCGATAGTGACCAGTTAATTCCTCAATCAGCTTGAATCCAGGTGTTTCTAAAAGGTGGACGTGTTTTGGTGAGTGAATCTTTTTGTCGTTTCATTACGATGTGTGGGTGGTCTACGGACTTCCGCTGCAGCAAACGCGTGCCTAATCCTAATGCAAATATTTTTTTTCGACATGTCGTTGTTCTCAGGCAGTTTGGCCGCGGACAGCGACGCGAGAAAGGGCGACAGCGCCACACTTCGACAGGAATAGATGTATGACTTTAAAAAATAGATAAAGAACGAATTGCCCCGAATAAAATAATTGAAGATTATGAATAAGGAAGACGGGAAAATTATTGTTAAAATAAAAAAAAGTAGGGCGTACTCACATCAATCGTTTCTGTGAAACACGCGCGAAAACTTTCTCACGAGGAAAATATTAAGGGCTGCAGCTCTACGTATCGAATAGCATGGCATTTTCTTCGTTTCTTTTTCTTTTTTTTTAACACAACACGCTCTATTACCATTTAGGAGCATCTCTCTTCGTCATTCGCTTTCTTTTTTCACTTTTTTTA
>NC_051178.1:120134487-120158333 GCF_013339695.2 Rhipicephalus sanguineus
TTTCAAAGAAGCCTCCTGCCACCGCCTCCCCTCCACGCTGTGGACGCTCTTTCGCGCAAGCATCGCGAACACTTGCCTTAACTTTCTTTACCTTCCTTCCGCAGCGCCATTTTATTGTATTAGGTGTTTCCAGCGTATTGTCTTTTGTTATTGATTTTTCTCGCATTATAATGTATTCTTTTTTAGCAGCAGCTTCAGGGCTGGACTGAGGCTAGTGGTTGCTCATAGCAGTGTTATTTTAACTGCATGGGTGACCGCCGGCTGCCTTTGCAGACCGGTAAAGGGCAAATTTAGGAGAGGGGGATGTGGGGATTGAGGCTTGCCCGTCGCCATTGCGCGGGTTTTTCGCCTATTTCTGCCATCCTCATGTCCGATCATGTCGCTCCCCTCCTCCGCCGTCCTACGGCGCTGGGCGAGCGGGGGTGACGTTAAACCCCCTCACCCCGGCGCCGGATCGCGACGGTGGCGCCACGTTCGAGTCTCGCGTGCTCGCGTCTCGCGAGACGTTGCGCGCGGCGGGGAGTCAGACTCTCTCTGGACCTCGTAAGGTGAGCACGTCTTTTCTTTCCTGTCCGTCGGCTCCTTTGTTTGGGCTCGCTCGGACGGAGTTCGCCAACGGTGCCTTGCGCCAGCGGCGAGCGCTTACCTTACGTTGTCCTTTCCGAACGCTAGGCTGAAGAGCGGTGCGGTGCATTCGCGCGTGGTCTTACTACGCCGAAACCGTATCTATCGAAGCCAACGCGAGCGGAGTTTGCCCTTGCTCGAGCGATCGGGCCCTGTTTTGGTCGCTGATCGTGAGAGCACGCAGCATAGTCGCGAGGGAACGTTTCTCTCAGCGGCGTGTCGCCGTGAGCTCTTTTGCCCGCGGAGACGTGCTAGCGGCACCCTTTGTGTTGTACTTTCGCCCGTGGCGTGGTTAAGCCTGTTTTGCTTCTCCCGCCGCCTTTGGGAGCGGGCGTTGTACTGCGTTTTGTGGAGCTGCCGCAGGCAATAAAGTGTTGCGGATTTCGAGAGCAGTACTGTGTACTTGCCGCGCTACGCTCGGCGCCTTGTTTGCGTTTGAACGTACGTGTGCAGCGGCGCGCTAGTTCACGCGAGGCGACGGCAGACGCGGCCCTGTGGCTCGCTAAGTCCGAACCCACGCTAGTGGCCGTACTCCTGTGAGGTACGTGCACACTACAAACGCCGAGTCCGCGTGCGCGGACTCTGCCGCTGAGATAATCCCACGCCAATCCGGGTTATCTCTCCTCCGCATATACACCGACTCGGAAGTGCTACTTTTTCGTCTCAAATGTGCGATGTATACAGGCCTCGGCGGCGGCCTTGGACGCTCCCGTAGATATAATCCGGCTCATTTTCCTTATCGCCTTCTCCCTTTTATTCTCGTTCCCAAGGTTGCTTATCTCGATTTCGTCCGAGTCACAGAATGGCAGAATTTTCGCCGCACCCCGCCTGAATAAGGAGACGCCGCTCATCATTCTGAACTTCCTTCTTGACATCTTTCTTGTGTTATATAAAGTACACGCATATTTATGTTTTTATCACTAGCCGCGGAAATCCACGCCTTGTCACAGCGCTGTCTCTCGGACGGCTCTTGGTGTTCTCGGGAGGTCCACTGAGGGGACCACACGAACGTCGTCCGTGGTAATGGTGGGGCATTGCTGGTGCAGAGACCCGGCACAGCAGCATCAGCGACAGCAGCTTTCCGCTACAAGTCTATGGCTGTACCTCGTCTCGCTTTCGTTCCTATTTCTTTTCGTCACGGTGTCGTTTCTCGGTCTCCTCGTTCGCTTCTTTCCTTCCTCGCCTCGGAGAGCTTTCCGCGCCGCCAAACTTCTCTTTTTGTCGAGCTGTGTTTACTGCGTCTTCCTACGCAGGAGGCGCGAGCGAGAAAGACGAACCGCTATTTATTTTGCGGTACGCTGATCTCTCTTTCTCTCTTTTTTTATAGTACAGCGGCTTTCTTTCAGTAGAGTCCTCTGTGACGGAAGACCGACGCGATCATCTCCTCGGTTAATCTTAATCGTCTTACGCGAGGGAAGACGCCGAGAAACCGGCGGAGGCATAAGGCAAAACAAACAAAAAAAAAGAATAAGAAAAAGAAGAAAAGAAGCTATATGGCGGGAGGAACGAGCTTTCTCGGCCGTCTCTGAGCTGCCTTCCCCCCCCCCCCCCCCCCCCTTCTCAAGTTTTCCTCGCTCTGCACAACCGAGGCGGAGAAGTGCATCCCTTCGTGATCGGATCGCCCCGGACTATGACGCTGATTCCACGCACCGCACTACGCTCAGGCGGCGCAGAGTGGCGAAACTCTTTTTCTTTCTCGGCATCTATAAGTTCGGCGCCTTAATGTTTCTCGGCTTCGCTGCTTTGGTCCGGCGCTCTAAGCGTGAGGCGGTTGTGTTGCCGTTGGTGGCGGTAGAAAGGGATTTCGCGCGGAAAGAGCTCTTTATCTCTGACTTTAATCTCGGCTACTGGAATTATGTGTGTGTGTAAGGAGAGAAGGGAGAGAGAAAATGTGGAACGAGCGGAAAAACCAAAACAAGAAAGACACGTGGATGCTGACTGAACGTGGCTAATATTGATAAATGTCGACCAACAGTCAACTGAAAGCGTAGATATGTGATCGCTGTTGTAGTTAGGTTCCGTTGGGTATAAGCTTCTGCAGCTATCGCGGAGCTTCGGCGATTTATATCTAAATGCGAGGAAGAGAAGCCTGTCTGTGTATTTCTTTCTTAATCGGGTTTGGCTTTGTCATTTTTTTTATCGACGGCAAAGTGGGAAGGTATATGCTTCAAAAGAGTCAGTTGTTTGGCTAGTTTCTTCAGCATCTTGCGATTCTTGCGCCGTTTACTTTCTTCTGAACCGCTTCAGCGCTCCCCTTAGAAAGATGGGAAGGTAGCATTTGTCGTAAGAACAGAAAAAAAAGGTCATTCATAACTCTGTTGTACCAGGCGTTGTGCTGACATCTGCTGCTGCTGCTGCCCATCTGAGGTCTCAATGATAACCTGAATTTTCGGGTAATATTTGTGGGCAATCATTACGATGGTCGATATAGGTCGTAAAGCTGGCGTGCCTCTATTTTCCCCGTTAACTAGGCGCTGGACATCTAGTATTTTCTCTGCCAGACAGCTATCCAGATGGCTAAAAATAAAAAAATAAGAAATAAGCCAACAACGACAAACGTCATGACCCTATTTATTGAAGCCAGTCGTTAGTACCGTTTCACAAAGATAGCAGCACAGAACAAGAAGCGAGGGCGCGCAATTTCGACATACAGTGCTTAGTTCGAGGATATATTGTAGACATTACATGGTGGCCGAAGCAAATAACATAAATATCGCGCAGACCGGTGGCACATTAACGCTGTCACATGCACAACCGCTCTGTGGACGGTTTTGTTACCATGCAGTGCACACAGAACGTCTCCCTGTGAGAAATGGAACGCCATTCTATATAATGCGTGGAACAGTAGGTAATCGCCGCAGAGATCACGCATGTAGGGCAGACCACAGCAGCTGTAATCGTTTAATTGCTGTATGAAGAAGGTTTTCATTTCTTTTTGTTGTTGTTGTTCTCTTCAACCGACACCGCCACTCCCCAAGCATACGCAGCGGGCGCTTTCGTTCGACTTTGTGTAAAAGTGCGCCGCCTGTAAACAGGTATAATTTACGGGTCTGCCATCTACAAACTAAGCAACAGCAAACGAAAGAGAGCGTTATAAAAAAAACTGCAATAAAAGTGTCATTGAACGTAATACTTTTCGCGTGCGTCTCTTGCCCCGCAACTTATGTTTGTTCTCTCGCTTTTCCCACATTTTTTTTTAACTCGCTGCTTTTTTTTTCTGGCATTCACATCCGCGTTTCTTTTTGTTCTTGAAAGTTTGTTGTGCGGAAGAAACTTGCGTCCCCTCTGAGAGTGGAACGACCAAGTCCCGAAATATTGCATTCAACGTGGGGAGCCCCGCTATGATATCGTCGCTCATACGTAAACGCTTCACGGTGGTATGCTTCAACACAAGCAAGCACTATATATATATATATATATATATATATATATATATATATATATATATATCTGTGTGTGTGTGTGTGTGTGTGTGTGTGTGTGTGTGTGTGTGTGTAGAGTTGGTCCCCTTTCTTTACTCCAGACTCGGACAACAAATTGCACTTTCTGATCCGTTGCGGGAATTTTCTCTTGGCTCGCGCGAGCGGGCTTCGCAAAACAGAAAGAGAGAAAACGACATCTCGGGAATGGCGGGCCGTTGTTTTCCTGTCTGGCGAAGTTATGTGCATGGAAGCATATACAAGACGATCTTAAAGAAACACACACACGCAGAAAAAAAAAAAAAAACAATCTAACGAAAGCTGTTGATTCCGCCACGGACTGTTGTCTCTCCGTTGCTGCTGCACCGGGCTCTCCTCTTTCAAATGTTTCGTGCGGGCGAGCCATTTGGGATGCGAAGGGTGAGCAAATGAAAACAAATAATGGCTGGAAGGAGCCGTGGAATTCAAACGTATACGCTGTTTCTGGGATCGTGCGAACAGCGCCGCTGGTGCGTACTTCTGTAGCGTTTGTGGGCGTGCGTATATAGTACGTGGCCTGGCGAACGTAATAGGGCCCATTCCATTCCTTCCGCTTGACGAGCCGTCCTGCGGTGACCGTGCTCGGCTTTGGCTTCCTGTGATGCGTGATGTTCTGCGTGGGAGCTTCGGCTTTGTGGGCGTGAAAATAGCCGGGCAGGTCGCACTCAGGCGTATACGCGTGCGCGTTTATGAAAGTATGTGCCCGGATTGGAGCGAGTGTTTATTCAGCCTTGTCTCTAATATCTTTATGTGCCAGTGTTGTCGTGGGTAAGATTGTAACTTGAGGTTTTACAACAAGCAGGTGCGCACATTGTTTTTTTGTTTGTGATTTTAACTGGACGCTCGACACTACAGATCATTTCTACAACTAAAAAAAAAAAAACATACTGGTTTGCCTCGAAACGGGTGTATGGTGACTATGGTCATTCCATGTTGGTTGGTTCGTTGTTTGGTTGTCGTTTCATGTTTGCGCATATTTTTTTTTTCTGCTTCTTCCACACTTGTCACACAATTCAGGCGCGTGATATACGCACACTACCATTGTTATGTCCTCGTGTTCTTCTCGTTCTGGAACCTAATTTAGCATTTGAAATAGTTATGACATTTTATTACTTGTATTAGGCAGAATATTGATGCGCGTATTTCTTGAATTCCCTGTGTTTTCATGCGATTCTAGAAAGCGATGCGATGCGTTTAATGTGTATCATGAGGCACTTAGCAGCATTCGTACACATTCGTTCTTGGTTTTGATAAAAAAGCGATAAACCAGGCATAAACATTAAAATCGAGAGAAACACTTTCAGGTTGCAATCTTTCGGCGCTTAGTCCGGACATCTGCTTGAGTAGAAAGAATCATGCGCTGTACCGCATACCGCGCACTTGCGCCTCTGAATACCTGTGCACGTGTACACCTGGGAGCAATAGTATTCGGACCATTGCCGTCTTCGCCATCCAGTGATGAGCCGTCTGCTGTCGAGGGAATCTCTGTGACAAATTCCGTCATAGTAATGCTCTCGAAAAGCTATTCCGTCAAAGCAATGCTCTCGACAGCCGATGGCTCGCGACTAGACGGCGTAGACAGCGATTTCGGCTCGCGCTTCCGTGGTCCATATACTTTAGCTCACGGGTGTTACCTGCATGTTCGCTTGGTGTAACTGTTCGCTAAGGTGTTCGAAGTGAATTTTTTGATGGACTTCTAGCCTAAGATGCTTCATAATAGCGACAGCGTGGCCACTCACGTGCACAAAGGTTGATGAGTGCAAAAATTGTGGGAAGTATACGAAACTCTTAACGACTTAAACATCCAGCGTGGAGATCAGGTGGACACTGCGTGCACTGATCGGCTATTAGGATACAACTAAAGGGAGTGCAGCTGTGCGGATCTCGCACTACAGCGGTTCAGCGCAATCTGTTGACATATGAACGTTGGTCACCAGGAAAGTGGAGGCAGAGAATAGAAGTTGACATAGCGATAGGAGGGTGCAATACATGAAAATAGCTCGTAGCTAGATCAATTAGTTTAGTCGGTATCATACTCTCCATCTCTCTAGCTGCAGGGATCCAAAACTTAGCAGCGCATATAGCACTCATCAGGTGCAGGCTACATGCAAAATGGAATGAAATGCCTGCCCGTTTTATATGCGAAAACTTATCTTAGCGCACAACTTCTTCCCCGTTTGCGATTCACGAACGACGAACGGCAAGCGGTGGTGTCCTGACCTATTCTATCAATTTGCGTGTACGTGCAGCTGCGCCCACGAAGCAACAAAACGCGGAACCATAACAGCCTAAAACGCTAAAGTGGATGCTTGGACGTGTTGGTACGACACAGCCGAAGGAAACAGCGCAAACGACGGAGCACAATAAAAAGGAAGACACAAACAACAGCGCTGACTTACAACAAAGGTTTATTCGTCAACACCGCGCAACATATACTTGCGTAGTCCAGCAGGTTTATTCGTGTTGGCGAATAAACCTTTGTTGTAAGTCAGCGCTGTTGTTTGTGTCTTCATTTTTCTTGCGCTCAGTCTTTTGCGCTGTTTTTCTTCCGCCAAGCCTAAAACGACGGCCATGCCTAACTCAATTGTCAAGTGCGGCGAGATGACAGATCCCTTTCCGGTACACCTTTGCCATCCGAAGGGAATGAACTGTCTGAGACTCGGACGCGCAGCACTGCAGTGAACGTCCATCATACAGACGGCGGTCCCGTCAGAGATGGGCGGCGCAAGAAACGAGAGGGAAGTCACAAAACTCTGCCGCTGCTAATGGTCCACGAGCACGGCACGGCGAGCGTCCCGTCCTCCCGTGCGTCCCTGCACCACTCGCGGAAGCGGCGGGAAAGAAAGGAAGACGTCCCGGACGGAGCGCTAAGCCTCGCGAGGCCTCGTGTGGTCAACCGGACTTCCGGCGTTGTCCTTGGGGCGACACGGTCCGGGGCCTCTTATCGCGTCGCCGGCTCTTCGCCGTCGCATTCGATCGTCCCACGGGGTCCGAGCTGATGGGCCGCTTACTCGCGGAGATACGCGCTCAGCGTGGGTACAGATTGCGAGCTGCTGCTATAGCTTCTGGCTATGGCGGCTGCCGGGGAGAAGCGTCCATCTCGGAAGCAACGCACGCAAGACGATTTCATGGCACGAGGGGGTTCATCAACGCGCGAAGAACGTTGACGACGTGCTTTGGGATCTCCGATTCGATACCCGTTCGTACACCCCCGGCTCCCGCTTTTCTCTCCCCCATCCTAGTTTTATTTAATGGAATGTACATATTTCCATTGACACGGTACGGTGAAGCGATAGGAAGGAAGTGAGAAAATTCAGAATAAGATTTAATATGACAATAAGACAACAGCTAAGGTTAGAAGCTTGAGCGACTTGGTAAGCATTCATGCTTGTAAATGTGTGCGCCTCACGATGTTTAGAAGATAGACGAGACAGCCCAGACGAAAGGGGTAGACAGTATCGCCTACCCCGTTCGTCTATCGTCCAAATATCGTGAAGCGCACACATTTACAAGTGTGAATCACACAAGGAATAGTAAACGAAGCGAAGGAAGCGAATGCGCTGAAGTCTGCCTTAGCTGCTAACAACGTTACCCTCACTTTGCAACCATAACGGAAGCGTGCAGCTTTGCAGAGAAAGTTTAACTGCGGCGTAAGAAAGTATTTAGTGCAGAAACGTACGATGCAGCGTAATGAAGCTTTTCACGTACAATAAGCACACCTATTACCGAATAGCATAATAGAGGAAAAGTTGTAACGGATAAACATGAAGCAAAATGTGACCAGTACTAGCTAATTGTAGTCATCCTGACTGATGCTTATGTGGGCGTTATTTAAGTTTTGTTAGGTGTAATTTGCGGTTAGTTGTTATTCACTGAATACGAACCGGAACTTTTGGACAACAACAAAAAGAAATAGCATTTTATAAAAAGAAAGCAGCGTGAGAGCTATACAGGGGAGCTCATGCGCCCCAGTATATGCTCTGGAGCTCTTCAATGCACCCAGAGAATTCAACGAAAATCGAAGGGGTCAACAACCTGACCCAACCCTACGGATTTCAATACGACGTAGGGTCTTTCGTATTTCTACCAGTGAGAGAGAGAGAGAGAACAACTTTATGAAATGCCTGCAGAGATGATGAGGCTCGTGAAAGAAATAGAGCCGAAAGAACGCGGCAAGCTTTCGTTACAAGACGCAGTATTAATCAAAAGTACCACCAAAAAGTAGTAAAAGGAAACAAAATAAAAAAAAAGAACACTCGTTTCGAGGAATTGTCGTGTTGGAGCTTCGTAGGATCGGTATTCAATGCGGATGAGAGCGTTCTCGCAATCTGACAGCTCGATGCCGCATATATACAAGTCACGTCGGGACGTCCAATCTTTCATATTACTGATGTCAGTGACGTGCGCTAGTGTCATGATACCGAGGTGATTGATGGTCTCAGAGATGGCCGCGGAAAACGGGGAAAGAAAGAAAGAAGCAAGGAGCATTAGCACACGTGCTCATATATTGCCATTCTCTGCCTGGCGCTTGCGGGCAACGGCACGGTAATACTCCCGGCGAGAATCATAATCGTCGGGTCCTTCACCAGAAGCCTTCGTCTTCTCGAAGAAGGCGCTGTTCCAGAAGCCCCTCCGCTCTTCTTTTCTACCAATTCGATATATATACTCAATATTTACTATTGCCGGCTGCGCGCACTGTTTATCATCCATTCTGACGTGCATGGTAGCCGGTAATGTGGCTTTGCAGAAGGCCTTGCCACGTGTTTGCCAAAGCTTCTTTTGTTTTACAGCGAAAGCTGTTATGAGATCACAACGGAAGTGGTGTTACGGACACCGCGGCCGCTGGTGTCCGTAACCACTATCGCTAGAAATAAGAACAAAAAAATGAAATACATAAACGTCCACGATCGGATGGGTTCAGATCCCATACGATCGTGGACATTTCTCCCCCCCCCCCCGATCGTGGGGGGTGGGGGTGGGGGGTGAGGTTTAATACAATCCACAGAGAAGAAAAAGAAGATGCCTAGGTTTTCGCCTTCGAGTCGTCTTAGGCAAATGCATCAATGACCGCACGAGTTTTATTGTTTCGGCAGTTTTCTCACTAAATTCAGGCGTCCATCTGTCTGAAGCGGACATAATGACGATAAATAATTGTGGATCGAACACCGCCTACAACACAAAGACATAATAACAGCCGCAGTATAAAACTAAAGCGAGGGTAACCCAAGTATCATTTCTACGTATTTCGTACCGCAGTCAGTATGCTGTTTCGTGACGTACACCACTAAACAGGAGGCAGGTTGCGTTTGCGCACGTCGAGGCTTGCCGTGCCTGCATCGTCCACAATCAGCTGTACTGCGCAGTTGCTGTACGACAGGAGAAACGAAAGATGGACGAATTCACTCTGTGGAGATGCGCAGCGACACGCAGAATGTCGACGTCTTTGCTTTGACGTAGAACTTATGGCAAGTGGTAGGCAGCTTCCGAGGCATCTAATATTTCATTTTCAGCCTTATAGCATGCTTCGTCCTCATCCTTATGGGGATGATCGCATGCGGACAAAATTGATAAGATCCGTGTACTGTGTCATGTCAGCGCAAGTTAAGGAATACGAGATGGTCGAAATTACCAGAGCTCTTCGCTATACGGCATGCCTAACAATGGCTCTGGCACGGAAAACTCGAGAAATTATTATGAAAATTTATAAGCGCAATGTGTGTAGACATGTAATTCAATATTGCCTTATTCGAGGTATGGTCGGTACCTATTTATAGTAAAATTAGCGCGAGATGAAACAAAACAATAAAGATGAGACAGGACGAGCGTTGCATAGAAGTATGCGAGATCGCGATCATGCTGGAGCATTAGGAAGCAGGCACGTAGCCAGGATTTTTTTTCGGGGGGGGCCCAAGGCCTAATTGTTCGAAAGACAGTCTTTCCATGGCAAAAACAAAAAAAAGTTGCCTGGAAATATAGAGGGCTGGAAAAAGTTTCGGGGGGGGGCCCGGGCCCCCCGGGCCCCCCCCTTGCCTACGTGCCTGTTAGGAAGTGTGATCGCGTTCCAGTTCGGTCATGGAAGGCGTTGTCTGCCAGCAGCTGATACGAGGAATGAATGAAAGAATAACCGAATACAAACAGCACATAAAATGAAGGCAGAACAGAGGAAGAGGATGGTGCAGATGGAGGCAGGAGGGAACATTACGCCGCGTGCATATCTAACGAATGCCTCTTGGAGTGAGTAAAATATGGGCGTTTGTGCGCTCCTTCAGAAGCTGTCGATGGCGGCACGAAAGAGGAAAAATGAATTAAATAAGAGCAAGGCCACTGACAGGAGAAAACTTGGGCTGGGTTAGGCGATCATCATCCGTCGACGCTTGGTCTTTCTTTCTTTCTTTGTTTCTCGATCTCGTGCAGTCGGAGGCGTTTCAGGATGTTGCGAAAATCGACTCTTTGCGATCGGTGTATATATGAACGCTGTGTGTAGCGATTCGTTCTCGGCACGTGACGTCTCTATTGGGAGTAGCATGTCCTGTTTTTTTTTTTTTTTCTTGGTCTCGCGAAATTGGCTACGTGCCACGTTTTCCAAGTGCAAGGCTGGCAAACTCCGAAAGGATTAGATGAAAACGTAAGAGAGGCAGACAGGTATGAACGTTACCTTCAAAAAAAAAAAAATGCTCGCTGCAGCTACCGCTGGCGATGAAGGAGGCCTTTCCACTCTTGTCGGCCCGCTTCGTCATCGTAGTCGATTCATCATCCGCTGCCATCTCCGGAGCTTTCGTGTTTTCGTTCGATTGATCTTATAAGATGGGCGAACTTTCCCGGATACGAGAAAAAGTGTTCGGTATTCGTCAAGCATCCCTTTACTTTTGTTGACTTTCCGCGCCTTCTCGCTCGCGGTGCGTTGGCGAGAAAAGGCCTCAGGTGTGAACAAAAAGCAAGGAACCGAAGCACGTTGCAGTGTTATATATGCGACTCATCATCGCGAAACTTAAACTTTTCTTTTGTGCGTTCAATTGGCTTTTCTGCAGCCAACACTGTAACTGCACACGCAGTTTTCGGTTCAGTGATCTATACTTCAATTATTCGTATTTCCGGTATTAGTCCGGCAATTAAGCTTATTTGTTTCACTTATTCATTGCGTTATTATATTTTTAGCTTATCTGAAGCTCATGACGTGCTGTTGGCTACAGCAATAAGTTAACGCAAGTATGAATGGCGTTACAGTACGCCTGTCTGTCCATAACAAAGATTATTTGTATAGATGTATCGTAATTAAGGTGTGAGCAGCCAATGAATTCATGGAAAACGTAGCATAGGGAGATGTAAGTTTTTAGCAGCTGCCTGTTTAGTGGACGGAAAATCGTAAACTTACGTTAACCACCAGATTAGTATTGTGGAAAAATGAAATAAAAGTAAACAAAAAAAGATCTGAGGCTATGCTGCAGCTTGAACGATGCAGCCTTTGAGACACAATTAAGCTAGTGCAGTGCAAATCGTAGGTTCCAGCACCTTCAGAATTCTTGCCTTCCGTTCGGGCTGTCGTAGTTAAGTCTAGCCATGCCTATAAACAAACAAACAAAAAAAAACAAGAAAGAACCTGCACTTTATATGGTTACCAGACCTACACGGCGTTGCTTATCCGTCCACTTTCGCCAACAATTACTGTGTTTGTGCATCAATGTCCTAGCTAATTAGAAAAAGATAACTGAAGAAAAGAAACGTACTGGTTAACGTTAGCACTGCTGCAAACTCGTGAGTCGCTTCTCCTGCCGGACTACGCCAAGAGCCCCCCCCCGCCCCCCAAAAAAAGCAGCAGGTCCCTAAACGCGTACTGAACTGAGAGCAACCCGGAAAATCTTCTTAAACGAATATAATGAGCTGGTCACCGTCTCGCGAAACGGCGCCTCGTCCGCGCTAACACGAAGCCTTGGAGCTCGTGCCACGATCTCCTAAGGAAGGCCTAAGCCATAGTCGCCTATGTATTCTCCGCGCGAGCGCGTTCCGCTAGCGCGCGTACTCGTCTCTCGGGTGCCCGGTATACGTCATCTTCTCATCTAAGAACGGCACAAAAGTCATTGTGGGTGCGCACTGTAGCGTGTCGGAGGACAGCGCTCGGTCCCCATACCCCGCGCCTAGTATATGCGCGTCGCCTTCGCGGAGGCGCCTTTGCAGCTCTGGACGGTCCCGCTGGACGGCGATTAGGCGGCGCCCGAGGAGGCGCTTGAGCTCCCTCAAGTGGAAGAACTGCTCGCGCGACGCCTCGCGCTCTCCTCGGTGTCTGTAGACCCGGAAGAGCTCCATCCTCGTCCCTCCCGTCCCTCCACTCCCCAACTCACTTCGGTGCTTCCCTAGGCTCCTCTTCCATTCTGCCGAGCCCCGCTTGCCGCTGTGATGCTCCCGGCGAGAGCATACTCGCCGAACTTGCTGGATGAGACGGCGCCTCGCCTGTTCGCTCGAGATCACCGGAAGAATAGGAAGTCAAAAAAAAAAAAAAAATGAAGAAACGACGGGAGTTACCGGGACTACGCTCCGTACGCACATGATTCCTCACCCTTGTTTTCTATAGCCCAAATGCGCGTTCTTTTCTAACCATATATTTAAGGTTACTGCTTTCGCGTTTTACGTGGCACCGTCTTTTTCCCTATCCTCGCGATTTTTTTTTCCTTTTCCCCGTGTTCTTATGTCATCTCCGCGTCTCACGAAGCCTTCCCCAAATTTTTTTCCCTGGAAACTGGCCATGCGAGAGATCTTTTGTGAAGCCAGGCAAGTGACGTATTCTCTTTCGGGGCTAGTCAGGAACAGTACAAGCGATGCGACTGCAGGCCACTCTCCGCTACGTCCTTCAGCTCCGCACTTTCCGGCCCTCCCTCATCTATACTTATTCTCTTTCTTTTTTTTTCCCCTATACGTTCTTAGAGAGGCTCCTTTCGTTGCTATTACACTAGGAGGATAGCTGGAGCGTTCTAGCTAAGCGTAATTACCCCGAACCCATCCTCTTTCACCAACTTGATGAGCCTTTCTGTAACACTTGCGCTCGGTATTTCTGAGAATAGGCTGGCCGGGGAAGCGACGTACCTGGCGTATCTAAGTAAAACATAGTCGTTCTTGCGAGTCAGAGGAGAACACAGTAATATGTAGCTAGCATTGGACGACCAAGAGTGGTTTAATAAGAGAAACCTCAGATTGGATGAACGTCTCTACCAAAGTATTTTGCTTGTAAGTGTGACTCCTAAGGGCAGGACCAGAATTGACACTGCCCGATATTCTGACGACGACAAGTGTCCACATCGATGACGTCTTGACTTCAAGGTGAGGCATGTCCCGCTCACCCGCTGTCAATCACATGATAGTGTAGGGAAGCCTTGGAACTGAGTAATGGGTTGCGCTCTCCAGCGCCTTCTATTGGGTCGTCCTCTTCGGCTCCTGCTGAAAGAACGCCGCTCGCGCCGAGAGTCCGTGCTTTGACCTGACTGTCGCCATTGCGTACTGTCGCTGAGTGCCGTCAAATAAACGCCTTAACAATAGTCATTTCTTCTTTCTTTATTCCACTTACTCCTTTTTCCAGGACAGGGTAGCCAGCCGGTCTAAGAACTGGATAACCTCACTGTCTTTCCAGTTGTTTCTCCCTCCTCCTCTTGACAACAGTCACTTCGTGCGTGTGCTCTGTTTCTCTCTCTTTTCGTCTTGTACCTTCCCCCGCAGCCACTGTAGGGTAACAAACCGAATATTCCTTTGGTTTAATTAACCTTTCCTTTCCTTCATTCCTCCCTCTATCAACCTGACACTTCTCTTTCTACTTTAGCAGAGTATTTATGTCGGGTGAGTTTGAGCGTAGCCCATCACCCAAGATGATGGTGATGTGATAGTGTTCACAAGGGCAAGGGCCAAATGTGGAAAATGAGTGCCGTGGTTTTAAAATGGTGGTGACCACGGAGTAACGGAGTGTGGGATGAAGCCTTATAAAACATGCCTGTGTGTTCTTGCTCTACTGCTAACTTCTAGATCGGTAACAGAGGCTGACGTTGTTGTAGAGGCTCGAGCTTCTTCTAATAGGCCCTCTTTGATCAAATGCGTGTTAAATGGAATCATGTTACGCATAAACAGCTGAAGTGGTTAGGGATTAATAACTTGGTTGAATGTGAAGAAAAACGAAAGCTTAGATGGAAGTTTGGGCTTCTCTTCCTTATTGTTTCGTCGCTCAGTCTGTTTTATCTTCAGAAAAGAATGAGAGGTAATCAATAATAAGGAAATAGTTAGAAAGATCAACGGTTTTCCTCTAAGATAAAACTGCTGCGCCTGCAATGATGTTGAAGGAATCGTATACATCACTTTATAAATGACGAGTATTTATGACCTCTAAACAGATCGATCGTTTATTTGTCAGGTTTAGGACAATACACGCCGATTTCAGTAAGCGAAGCCCGCAGCGCCTTTCGTAACGCTTAGTATTTTTCATGTCATTTTAGCAGGCATCTTTCAAGGTATGACGAAGCTCAAATGACCTCTCTGACGTTCGTGCGACGCGTTTGCTGTCGTTGCGGGTGTTGTTTTCATCCATTACCTGGCCGGCGACGAGGCTCGCGCTAACGTGACGCGCTTGCGTCCGCGAATCGCGACGCTCGTCCAAGCCTGTATGTACTACACCCTCGCGAGCCGGCTTTTACCGGGCCTTTAATGGCTGGGCCGCTCGCTTAATGGCGCAACGCAGGGTGCGTGGCGTGGAACAATTTGTCCGATAACCGGCATTTAATGGAAGCGTAGCACGCTGGTTTACTTAAGTTTGTGCACGTTACGGCCCCGCCGCCGGCGTGACGGCTAGGCAGGCTATATAATGCCCAGTACAGGGCAGCGGCGCTTTTCGGTGCGCACATATATGTACGTCAGGGGGTGCTCACTTGCCGTAAACATCGCGGACGCGAAAAAAGAAACCAGAAAAAAAAAAAACAAGGCAATACTTTCTATGAACTGGTTCACTAAAATTAAGAGAGCTAGAGAGATAGAGTGGTACATTGTGCTATGAATGATTAGTGCACGTTAATGGGTGCCTCACTGGTGACGTGAACAATTGAAATTTGCTTCTCGCTGAGCGCAGCTGTTATTTTCGCACAAGGAGATATGGGAACAAGATGAATATTTAGATTATATTATGCATGCGACGACTTTGTCGAACAGCACACATCGAATTAAGGCCAGTTTGCGCAGGACAGAGGTAGATAAACAAGATGTTGAATTGCGATTGAATCAACGCAATGTCGGTGTTATAACAGCGAATAGCCAGCCCAGTAGCCAACAATAGCACACATTAGCCACTGGTCAACCTGGAACTTCATTGCGATATCGAAATACAGAAGTGCAGACACGAGGCTGGAAGCACCGTTTGGCAGTTCTCCCACTTTGCGCAGCTAAACGCACGAATTTCGCGAATCGCGCAAGAAAATGCGAAATTAACGTCGTGCTTGAGACGGTCTTGCCGTGCCCAGCTTTAGTGACGGAGACGACGACTCACGTAATACGCTTGCTAGACGCTGCTTTATTTTTCACTACCGCGATTTTGTATTGCGGTCAACGTTAGCCCTTCCGCTTCGAAGCGTCTCTTGGCGGCCATGCAAGGCGGATGAAATATCGATTTGCGGTCTTGCGCAGGTCACTCTACGTTTCTCAACGTTTCTTTCTCGTACGTGAGGTTGCTTAACCTGTTTCTGTGCCAGAAGTGGAAATTAAACTCCGAGCCCCGACGTGCCAAAGTCATGTGGTATGGTTTCGAGGCAAAACGCATATATATCGGGGAACTTCAGATTAATTTTGACCACCTGCGACTCTTCAACGTGCGCTCAAACCTAAGTAGATGAACATCTTTTGCATTTCGCTCCGGTCATGGAGCAGCAGCTACGGACTGGATCAAACCCGCGAGCTTGAACTTGACGGCACAACCCTATAGCCACTAAGCAATCTCCGCCGCTGTTACTGTAGTTTTCTATTGGCTTTGAAAAATTGCTCTTGTGCAAGCATTGTATATTCGAGAATTCGATGATTAAAGAGACACTAGAGTAAAACGATTTTTCGCGTACTAGTAAACTACTGTTTCACGGTACTAGAAACACCACGCTTACCGCGAGAAGGCGCTTAGTAAGCGAGAAAACGCACAATAAGAAAATGTGGGTGGCGACGCCACCTTGAAGTTTCCGCACCATTCTCAATAACGTCGCATATTTTGACGGCACCTACTAGGGCCTACGTACTTCACAATCGGTAAAAATGAAGTACATTGTCCTCTGAGGGGGCCATAGACTTAACATACCAAATCTGAGGAAATTTTGTTGAGCTAATGGCGCAAAAGTACGATAAATACACTCTGAAATCCATGACGTCACGCGCGGAGATTTCGGCGCGATATTCAAACTTTGAACTTGATTTTCCTCTCTATTAATGAAACTGTGATGGTGAAATTAGCGACATTAGAGTTCTCAGAGGGCAATTTATCAATCTAAACCGATTAATCGTTTCTCTTTAGTGTCCCTTTAAGCGGTCTGATTATTACGACGACCACAACCTTCGGGTCAGCTCGACTGCTGACCCGAAGGTCGTGGGATCGAATCCCGGCCGCGGCAACCGCATTTTCGATGGGGGCGAAAATGCTTGAGTCCCGTGTGCTTAGATTTAAGAGCAAGTTAAAGAACCCCGGGTGGTCGAGATTTCCTGAGCCCTCCACTACGGCGTCCCCCATAATCATATATCGTTGTTTTGGGACGTAAAACCTCAACAGTTATTATTATTAATACAAGCTGAAAGTATGAAAGCTGAAGGACTAATGCTTGAGAGGATTACATTTGAAATTGATCATGACGCTGGCATTTAGCATTCCATACATGAAAGGTATACCGCCCATTTTTTCAATATCAACGAACGACGGTTTGAACGAACGCATCCCTTGAACACTTTCAAGCCTCAAACAAAATGGCTGAAGTGACAAGAGTTAAAGTACATAGGAAGCATATATTGACTTAATAAAGAGAGGAAGACACAGGTAGCCGAGAGATTGAGTCCTTCCTCAAGGACACTCTGGGCCATATTTCTTTTTTAATTGCATTCTGTACTTTTTGCCTATCTCAGCGCTGAAATGGTTGGAACGCTGTGTCACACTCGTCGGCCGCGTGTGCCACCCGCGTTCGCCCTGTACTGGTAATCGGTCCAGAAAGCGTGACCATGTTGCGCAACCGCTGTCTCCTTGCCTCCCGCATGATACACGAGTCAGCGTGCGCCCATGAATCACGACGCTGTTTCGTAACGTTACACCTGTGTGTTCTACGCGTTATGCGTTATGCATGGGCTCTTTTTATTGCTAGCTGAGGAGCGACGTTAAGAGGAAAAAATTGGCACACTGGATGGACGTTTGTTGCTGGCTACCTGAAAAGACTCGTGGTTGGGAGTACATATAGATTCTTCCGCGGATACAACAAGGAATAAGACTGATAAAATGCTCCGATTACTGTTATGCTCTTGACCACTGCCTAACCTCCTGTTATTATTTGGGCGTAATGCGCATCGTACAACATTTGCTATTGCGGCGACACAGTGGTACAGCTATATTATTTTCTCTTGCCATTCTTTTAGTGATGAAAATGAGGTGCGGCTGCCATTTAGGGGACATGCAGCACGATCAGTTGCCTGAAAACTAAACATATGTACGGTGACGTTCTCTTGGTAAAGTTAAATTTGCACTTCCACTCAACGTTCTACAGTTAGTCACCGGTACTTGTATTAATATTCATCTTACAGTTCCTTTCACCACATTACAGTTTAATCACGTTACATTTTTACCACGTTATAGGATTACAGTTCCAGTAACCAATCACGTGGTCAGCAAGCCAGATTCTAGTTGATCACAGGGTTTTAATCATGCGAACTGACTATTTGCCTTCGCATTTCGTTAAAAATACAAAATCGCCGAACCAATTATTTTCAGAAACCGGATTCCCGGTATTACATCTTTTCTTCATACCTTTGAGAAAAAACCGCGCTCTGCAATTTGTTAGCGCTTTTCGTTCTTTCTTTTTCGAACTTTATTTATTGTCCCATTTTCTCGGTCGTGGCTTCTCGCTCTGTCCGTCGGACAGGGCGTCGAATTTAATTAGGCGCGCGCATGGCACTTGCGTAATTAACTCGGTTTGGAGCTAAATTTACGCTTGTCCGCTTCCACGCCCCCGCGCAGGCCCTACACGGCGATGCCTCTGGAAGACAAACCCTTTATTGAGAAAGAAGCATTATACTGCCCTAGGGTAGATTGCTTTTATTTTTTTTACTTTGAGAGGGGCCTTGCCCGCTCTTCGTTATGCGGAATATTCGTTGTTTCGTTCACTTTACCTCTTCTCATCAGCTTTCTTATCTCGCGACACTTGAGCCCTCGAAATTAGGCTCTTACCGCGACTATAAAAAGCGAGGGCCTGTGACAAGTTAAAAGGTTTGAGCGTAAACATATCCGTTCTGATCGCGTCGTCATTTTTTTTCTTCTTTTTCTTTTACAAACTAGCATAGGCGTGCGCAGAAGGGGGGCAGAGGGGCGCCCCCCCCCCCTCGTCACCTAAGAAGAGGGGGGCGCAGTCTGCCCCATACATTGACTGAAGGGGAACCCTGCGCATGCCTATGCAGACTAGGACATATAGAGGTCAGAGTGGTACGTGGCCTTGCCGGCGTTCGGCCTGGAGATAACCGCAGTGTTCTTAAACGAAGAGACGATAATATACCAGTTGTTACCTTACACAAGTTGTTCATCGATCGGTTTGACAAACTCATTAATTGATTGTTTATTACAGTGTAATTATATATGCCGGTGTGGCACGGCATTCTCACGAGAGCCGCGCCGCGGCGGAATCAAGAAAGAAGCTTGCTTTTGATAATGAGTGTTCCTTTAGCAACCTCCAGAGCCACAGTATATATATATATATATATATATATATATATATATATATATATATATATATATATATATATTGGTGGTACACCTTGCTTACACGTTTTCGTTTTGCAAATTCGATCCTGAAGCTTGATAAGAATAATGGAAGCAGAAAACTATTTGCTTCTTTTTATTTGGCTGCAGGCTAAGACCTGCCACCAGAAGGTAACCCGAAAAACGAACCGTACAGCCTCTTGCATATAAACGAGCCACCTATAGGGCGGCAACCGCGTCGTATAGGGAAAGGCTCACGACGCAATTCTAAATGGATTGATTGCTCCCGCGTGGCAACGAGTACGAGTTCTTGCCTCCGAAACGGCATAGACGCGGAACCTTTCCTTGCCACGCAAATGCGGGAAGCGGAATCAGCGCGAGACGGAGCTTGTTTGCCTTGATAAAGAAAGGAAAATACCTGACCGTGCGTATCCGGCCTGGGAAATCGACAACTGCATCCATGGAATGCAATCCGTGTGTTAGTGTAAAGCGGACCGCACGGCTCAAATGCGTGAATGGCGGGGCCGTCGTGGATGACTGTCTTCTCTCGAAGCGGAGCTTGTGGTTGCACGTGGTTGCATTCAGAAATTTCACTCTGTCCTTGAAAAATAATAGTGAGCCTGTCTCTTTTATCCTTATAGCCCTATGGGACGCGAATCGGCCGGCCAATAGAGAGAGTGAGAGAGAGAGGGAAAGATAAATGTAATGCGGAAAGTCAGGGAAGTTAAGCGGCCAAATGTTTGCAAAAGTTTACTGTCACTGTGTTAAGCATAGTGAGAAGCTGATGGTTTTACGTAACGTGTTCTAGCATGTACCCGCCTCCCTCATTTAATACTGTGCATAGTCGAACCACGAGAGCGCAGTTATAATAAGTGAGAAGCCAGAAGCTGCGTCATGGTTATGTTTAAGTGGAGGCATGTATGATGCTTAGGAGATATCGGCGCCCTAGTCTGGTGTGGGTTGCTACTTTTCAACAACAACAAAAAAAATTAATACGGTGAGGTCCGCAGAAAAGTAGTAAAAACATTTATTGCCTATATAACGTTTCTGGGCAAGTGGGTGGGGTCCTCAGTCGAGGGCTCCACTGGCCTTTGCGGCTCGCTGGGCTTGGTCGAGCAGAGCCAGCTGGCTCTCCCGATCCTTGCTAGCAAGCCAGCTCTCCCACTGCCTTGATCGAGATTGTGTCCCCAAAAGGGGATAATTGACGTTTGGGGGCCGCGATTGGCATTCCCACGTAATGTGGGCGAGAGTTGGCCGCATAAAAAACAATATATATTAAACCGCATCCCTTATGATTTAAGCACTCACTCTTTAAATCAAGTTATAAGAAAGGAAAAAAAAAACACAAGAAAGATGTCCAGTCACGAGGACACGAAATATGGGACGCATAACGCGACAAGGGCGGGTCCAATTGACGCATATAGCAGGCTTTCATATAAAAATGATCATTTTAATAACTTCCAAGTATGTAGCTCACTCCTAGTTTAGTGTATTTAATTCGTGCATTTTCAATTTAGACGATTTACCTGGGATCTTCCTGAGGGATGCTTTCCTTGCTGAAAAGATGTATACTATCGGGAATTTAGGCTGTGCATCCCGGTACCGCGCCATGACAAGGATTGGGGAAATATTTGCCTTCTTGAGGCATGAAACGTAAGATAGTGAGACTAACCTTGTTTACGCGGTGCATTGAACACTCTTCAAGCGAGGAAGGTAAACGAATGAAGTATAGATTAGAAGAATAATGGAAAGCTAATGATAGCACAACCGGGTGAATGAATCTTTAATAACATATACCCGCCGCCCTCTCCTTTCTTATACCACGAGTCCAAATTTTGATGCGTCATACTTTACCGCGGCGTGATTCGCGTTAATAAACAGTGACAGCCTTGCGGGCTCACACCTTTCGGCCATTATTTAAAGCCTCAAGTCTGAAAGCACTACCGATGTGAGTAATATCTGCAATAACAAGGTAAGCCTAATTTTAATGTTACCACGTCGTATCATCCATGGTGTAGTATTACGCATATATCGCTGTTTATCAAAACGCTGCACTACTGTCAACGTGAGCTTACTGCCTCACGAAAATTATTTAAAAAGATGCGAAAGAAGGCGCATGTCTTAACTGTGCTTAAATGATTCTAAAAAGAAACCTGGAGTATACCTTCAAAATGCTAAAATTATACTGTTTTAGAAAAAAATTACCGTCTTTATGTATGTAATTAAACGACATGGTGGCTTCTAGCGGCCTTAGGTCTTAGGTCACCACTTGTAGGCTTATGCCACAGGAGCGAAGGAGGAGGAGGAGGAGGAGAAATACTTTATTTATCCAGAAGGATGCGGTGGTGGAGGGAGCAGAGGAGCCTACCCGGCGTAGGTCTCCGCTACCCTCTCGGCCAGGAAAGACACGCCTGAACCATAATCGATGCCAGCAAGGAACGTGAGCCGTGGCTTCACGTGCCGCTGCCTAGCGCCTTCTTTATTTTCTTCTCTCGCCATCGCGTGCTCTCCTGTTTGCGCGCCGCGCGAACGAGGACGCTATATACAGGCATTTTCCCCTGCCTGTTCTCTGCTTTAGTTCATACGGCGCATTCGCTAGGAATATTCCGGACACGAACGACTCGCGAGCCTAATAATGAGTCACTCGTGTGCCGAAAAGATTCACGGCGAGGAGAGGCTTCGTCGTCCGGATGGAAATCACTCCGAGAAACGGGAAGTCTCCCAAATGAAGTTCGAACCCCGAAAAAAGAAAAAAAAAGAAGAAAGGAAGAAGAAAAAAAGCTCGTGACAATTACTCTTGAGAGGAAATCACTACCCGTGCACCTCTTTCGTGTTCTCTCCTTGTTTATGAACACGCGCTGCTAAGAACGTGCTTGCCAGTAAGCGATTTCGGCGGCTCGGGACACGCAATTTTCAAAAATCAATATCTTGGCGAGTATACGAACAGCACTGGGAATGTAATTGTCCCTTGCTTCACTTGCGCGTCGCTTATTACCTTTTTTCTCAATGGGATGCGAAAATCAATATTGTTGGTTAATAAGAGTGGTCGTGCATGGGGAAGGGTGTTCCTCGAGGGGGAGGGAGGTGCGGGTAGGAGGATTTAGGTGAAAGGCGCATCAGAGGTAGCGTCGTATCCTTTTTCGCGACGCCGCATTGGCGAGCAACTTCGCGCAGATAGACAAGAGAGAGAGTGACAGATAGATAAACGAAGAGGAAGGGGACTTTAACCAAGCGTGAGCTCGGTTCGCTACTCGGGGAGGTGGAAAGGCGGCACAACAGGGATTTTGAGGCCTTGCGCATGCACGAATGCGTAGGCGAAAGTCCCTGAAACCCATACTCCGAAAGTGGTATTTTATCGAAGCTGCGGAGTTTAGCTTCTAGAGCACATCATTGAGTTTCCAAGGGTGGGCAGTGGCATAGAAGGAAGCGGAGAATTTTTGGTATGCCTCGTATCATGACGTGTTTTCCACCAAGGTGGCTATACTTGGGCATGTTCGTAAGACACGATAGAAACTGAAAGCGCACAAGACAAGCGCAGAGAAGAAGTTTGAGACACGCAACGCTCGTGTGCCTCAAGCCTATTCTCTGTCCTCGTCTTGTGCGCTTTTGGTTTCTATCGTGTTGTCCTCGTTTCGTAGGAATCCTCTCGGGACTTGGAAGGTTTGATTGGGTGGAAATGTGTTCGTCATTAGGCGGGGCCATTGCGACTGGGTCGGTGTAGACACGCGAGTTTCTTGAAAACGCACGCGTAAGAAATATCTTTCTCTTCAATGACGAGCACATTAAACTGCGTAAAAGGTGGCTTGAAGAGAGCTTCCTCAAGGGCTTAATGAACCTGCATTACCGGGGCCTTAAAACAAAGATTCACTTCTTTGAAGTCTTTGTACTTGCAATTGAAGGAATAGCAAAATGGCCCGACGTTAATCATCGCAGCCCTTTCTTTCTTTCTTTCTTTCTTTCTTTCTTTCTTTCTTTCTTTCTTTCTTTCTTTCTTTCTTTCTTTCTTTCTTTCTTTTTCTTCTTTCTTCTTTCTTTCTTTCTTTCTTTCTTTCTTTCTTTCTTTCTTTCTTCTTTCTTTCTTTTCCTTTTCCGCTCCGTGGAGTCGTCGTAAATCACTCGAGTACTCGGAGTGAATTATTGCTGATGAAGACCCATAAAAGGACGAAGGCATGATCAAAACGAGGACGGAAACGTGCGATCCCGAGCCCGAGCTGTGGCAAAAAGGACTGCCAGCGCTGAGCATGACGTGTGAACGACCCCTTTGGGAATACCCCGCCAGGCGCTGTACGCCCCCGCAACGTCGGCTTCTCCGCATGGCGCACCCATAGTTTCGTCGTTCGCTTTGCTGGCACGTCGGCCGCTCCAAAACCGTGGCCATGCACGCTGCAAGTATCCATGGTGGTTGCGCAATGACGTGACGCAGATCGCGCACTCTTCCATCACATGTGAAGTTACTTGCGCTCTGATTCCGAAGTGTCTCTCTCTGGAATAACTTTAGACAGCGACTTTTGGCGTTTTCGTATTTCTGACTTCCGAAAGCGATAATTACGGCGTGTCCTTTAGGACGTTTCAATGTACCCATTAGGGCTGTATGGATGAGGCAGTAGTAAGCATCGCATCGTCCAAGGGAAGGGGCGCATTTGTATAGGTAGCACCCTGTTTAGGGCAGTAGACAATCATGATCACCGCCACCCGAGGCAGTTGCCGATACAGACGGGACTAAAAGTACGTATAGGTAGTTTATATGTATAACTACTATATAGTCTTGCCTATTTTACCAGGGTATCGAAATCAGAGGGGCGCGTATAGTTTGAGTAATT
>NC_051178.1:120158433-120189292 GCF_013339695.2 Rhipicephalus sanguineus
CCACGGTTCTTAGCAAGTGATTCTTCTCGGCAGTTTTCCTATTCGAACAGCGGCGAAATCTAAAGTGGCGTCAGTGTCACACTTCCTTTAGTAACAGACAAGAACAGCAGGGCACCGACCAAAACTATGCAGGAGAGCAGGGGGACCGAACACGTTCTTTCGCGCCGCTTGGACGAGCGGGGCTATGCAGACGTGCTGCACGCAACTACCGAGACGGAGCACGGGGCACGGTACCATGACATTTGGCAGGCGGCACACGCGTTTCCAAAACGCGCGTGCCCGCACGCGCGCGCACGTATACGCGCGAGAGTTAGGCAGAGAGCCAAGCTTGCGTGTTACGAGGCCCCTCGCTGCTCGAACTAAACACGTTCAAGCACGCGACCGCGCTCTCGGGGAACGAACACGATTCTTCCACTGGGTGCGACGAGCACGCCATACACTCTCTCCGCGAGCCAGAAACGCGTCAAGAAAACACAGCAGTGGCTTTCGGGCAGAGAAGAGGTGAAGCAGGTAAGTGAGAAGGTAAGCAACCGCGGCACGCAGCGGCAACGCGATCGCGCACCGCGCTGGGTGCTCTGGGAAATCAGGCGCACGGCAACGAAGGCAATCGGAGCAAACGAATCGGGCTGCTTTGGTGCTTGACTGGAGCGCGAAAATGCGCTAGTGGCCACCCGTAATTCCTGCACGGGCACGTATATCAGTGGGATTGCTTACTAACTATGGAACGCGAACCACGTTGTATAGACGGGTTAGGTTAGCCCTCCACCTCTAAGGATCAAAGGCCTGCCTGCGTGTACTGAATCGTATGTTTGATTTACTATGGTGGGAACGAAAATAGTACGAGCGTAGGGGCACTACATTTTCAATGATGGAAGCAGTCGACGGGAGGGAGAGTGAAGTGACTGCTGCGCTGTTTCAGGTGGTGTATTTTCTGTTGCTTTCTTTGTGCACGTTGTGCTGTGACCTTGTTTTCCTTTGTTTGTTTGTTTCTTTCTTTTTGTTTATTTGTTTGTTTTTCCTTATCTGTCTTTCTAAAGATGATTCCCAAGTGTGCCAAGCCGGCTAACCAATAAGAAAAAAAAGTAAAGGATCACTCTGCGCCAAGAAATGTTATTACGCAGCACATCGAAACAAATGCAGGAAAGAAAATGGGCGAAAAAAGAAAAAAGTACCAAGAACAAAAAAAAAAGGAGATTGAAAGGATATTCAAGATACAACAGAGAACAACGGGGAAAAAATCGACATGCGCGTCACGTTAAAGACATGAAACTGCATTGATCGCCGGATTCACTATTTTGAAGCTCGTAATTGTGGAGCTTCTAGACGAACGAATAGGAAGAAATTGACAGAGAGGGAGGTGCGAAGTATTGAATATATCGAAGAAATTAATTGCCGCAACCTTAGAGCAACAACATAGGTGTCAATGAGGCAGGCAGTCAGCATTGTCTCACAATAAGACAAAATGATGAAACTATGAAAATATCACTGGCTATTGTCGAGCGTATTAATGTTAGAACAGCGAGAGAACCTCTGCAGAGAAGAACAACGCTATATTTTCTCACGTGTTTAAATGAGTAAGTGACAATCACACTTAACAAAAACTCGATGGGCAAGTTATTGACATATGCCGTCAATGCTCGTGGAAAAAAAATTATCGCTAACTCTCTTTCAGTTAAAGATCAAAACGAGGACCATCGTCTGGAGAGCGAAGTCAGCTTCTGCTGTTCTGATAAACCGAGGGGAAAAATTGGCCGCGTATCTGCGTGCTTCGCTGCAAATGTCGTCTAAAGACGATAGAAGAGGCGCTGCGTGAGATATGGACGAAATCTGGCAATACGTCGGGAAACATGAGTGCTGTGTTGCGGGCTGGTAGTCCCGGCGCAGCAGCAGGCGAAGACCGGCGGTGACCAACGCGACCGGCGGGGACGCCAGCCAGCCCGAACACACGGTTTGGCGTGAAGCGCTGAAGCAGAAGAAACGTCATCACTCAACGAGTACTCTCCACACACTCTTTTATTTACACGTCGCCTGGGTAAAACAGGAATGCCAGAGCGGCGCCCCATGGTATTCGCACAGTGCAATACAGAACCGAAACCGAAACACAACAATGAGCTCGTGCAGAGGGCACGGAGGGAGGCAAGTTTCAGTGCAGTCGCATTTTCAGCGCAGCTTAAGAAACTAGGGTCTTTAGAATTACGTATGTATGCATTTTCTATTAAAGGAACATACCACCTAATACTTACCTAGTGATGTTGCGCCTCGGATATACGTAATGTTTGCTTTTTGATCGACAATGTACACAAGTATGAACTTAGTCAGACGTTCAAGATGGCTGGCCCTTGGGCAAGTGGTGCAACTTTGGCCGAGTGGCTGAATCGAGTGACGTGCCGACAAACAGAACGACAGACAGACAGACAGACCAAAATTTCTCCGTTTAAGTATCCCAAAAAAGACTGTCGTCTTTAGAAATTCGAGCCGAAGCATTTAGTCTCAAAAGAGCACTTGCGAATCAGGAATAACGTGCTCCCGGCTTCGACGCTTCTGAATAGACGTACGCAAAAAAGGAACTGTGTAAGATGCAAAGGAAGCGAATAATAAAAAAAAAAGCGAGTGAGTCGGGAGGCAAGCATCGGGAAGCAGCCAGTGGACCATTAAAAGCCGAAGGCGAACAAAAGGGCGAATCGAAAACGCCGCCGCCTTTATAAGAGAGAGAGAGAGAAAATAGCACTGGTAAGCCACTAAATAGCAACGCCAAGGAATTCGTAGGGGGGGGGGGATTAGCGCTCAAGCCCTTAGTTCTCTCATTCATCCTAACCAAGAAAAAGAACACGTCAGGCGATGAGGCGAAAAGAAGAATAAGGAATCAGGCCGCCCACCACCAGCTCGAATGCAGAGATAAGACGAACACGGAAAAGGTCAATCGGAAGACAACGTGAGACTGAATCGACCATTGAGAAGCTTTCTACCCACGCGTTCCGCTGTTTGCTTTCGGTTAATAGTCTATGTGCTCCCTTCTTATCGTTCCTTTTAGTTTTATTGTCTGCTTAAGCGCTGCTTTCTCCCGCAGAAAGGCGACGCCCTGCACAAAGTCGAGCAACCCACGCTGCTAGACAGCCGACTGGATATTCCTTTTTGTGTGTGTGTTTGTGTGTGTGTTTCTTTCAGGGAAGTCGATCCCTCCAATTCTTCCTTGCATCGTCGTTCACTTGATTTCCTCAATGAGCTATAGACAAGAGCCTCGTTGGTCCGTTCGTGGAATTCCAGCTATAGGGAATGGAAGTTCAGACACTGAGACTTTCGAAAGCCACGGATAACAGCCGAAGAAAAGAGAAAAAGAAAGAGAGAAAGGAGAACTTCGTTAAGTAAGAAGAACAAAGGCGGTGCAATGAAGAAAGATTAGTAGCTGCAGGTTCTCGAGTCCAATAATGGCAAAAAAAAAAAAAAAGAAAAAGGGAAGGTCGCCCGAACTCGCTGAGTTTCTCACCTCCTTCGTTACACTCTGTCATCTGTTCTTTTACCCTTTTCCTAGTTTTCCCTTTCCACGTCTTTTTCTTTCTTTACTCTCTCTCTCTCTCCCTTTCTCTCTCTCTCGTGTTCTTCAGGCGTCGGATCGATCCGTATATTGTGTGTATGGTGAATTATCCACGCGATGGTCCAGTGGATTCAGTTTCTGCGCTGAAACTTTCGTCCTCCTTCTATACGCTTTCAGCTTACTGTGTTTATTTGCTTTGTTTTTTCTCGATTCTTTTTGTTTCTGTCGTTACCGCATCGACGCACCGATGCCCCCCGTTACGGATGGATGGAGCGCACTCTCATTTTTTCCCTCGGAAGAATTAAGCGATGGCAGCTTCGGTGGGCGCGCAAATGGCGGGAAGAAGAGCGATGCGTCCGGCCGGTGTTGGAAGGGGGAGGACCCACTTTTGCTTGCGCGTATAACTTACCCCGTTAATGGGCGGCTCAGTTAAGGTAACGGTTGTTTCTTTCGGCAAGGCTAATTATGTCGACCATTCGCGCAGCTTAGGAAAGAAAAGTATGAGTCGTTAGCGACTGGATCAAGAAAGGAAGATCGTGTATATAGGGGGGGGGGGGCAATCCAAATTGCGCTGCCTGGTTACGAAAGGTTTGCGTAAACGCGTACCGGGGATCGCAAAAATAAAATAAAAAATGAAAAATACCCGAAATTATGATTTTTGTCCCCGCGTTACTGAGCAGCAGCTGTAGTACGTATACTGAACGAACGACAATACTGTCGCGTACGCGAAACGCGCCAGGCAGGTAATTAGGTCCCACGTGATCATCACTTTCTCGATTAACCAAAAAATAGAAAAAATAATAATGGCGCTATCGAAACACGACGTTAAGGTGTTGTGTTAATTACGGCTTGGCATTACTGTGCGATGCGCAAAATCAGCTGTCGCGATGCTGCAGCAGCGCGCACGTTTAAGGAATATGCTTCATGCGTATATAGGAAGCAATTACAAATCGAGTATGAGTAGCACTTCCAGACTATTAGACGTAACCGGCGTTTCCTGTGCGCGCTTCAGGTATACGCTTAGGGTATACACACTTGCGCTTATAACGGTGCAGAGTTGCGGTATGGCAGTAAGCAGGCCTCGCTCAGCTAAATAAGAAGCATTTTAAGACAGCGTACGAGAACACACAAAAAAGATTATCTTATTTACGTCAACTCTGCGGCTGTCTTGCATGAAGTGCGTGACGCGCATACACTATTGCACGTAAAGTATCCTATGCGGGGCGGGAAGATAATATAGTGCGTACAGGCCTTTGCTGCAATCAGCCTGCTTATATAATTAGCAAATACTTGTCGATAGAGAGAGAAAGAAACAACCTTGCTCAAATAAAGGAGGTGCTAGAGTCATAGCAACAATGCCAAATATATACCGACAACGTAACTGAAGCTAGCCAGTGCTAGACGAATGCCAGCTCACGCGCCAATTCAAGACCCCCCCCTTCCCCCTCCCCCTCTCTCTCTCTCTATTTCTGAAACCTCTTAGGTAATTTGGGCAACTACACTTTTGCGAAACGCCTCCCGCACAATGTTCTCCTTTCCAGTGCTGCTTACATAACGTTTTCTGAAAATAAAGCACGACTGCAATTCCCCAATCTACACAATTCAGTGCCAGACCACCTTCAAACTCACGCATCGCTCCAGCCGCACATTCGCTTCAATGTAACGACGGCAAAGAGCGCGGTCTTGTTCTCTGCTAGCTTTTTTTAATTTTTATATTTTCACGCGTCTGTTTCCAAGGCCGTCCAAGACGAAGCTCGCCAAACCCGCTATTTTGATTTTAAAATGCCGCTGCCTCTTATCTTTTTCTAACTTTGTCTCCTTCTTTCTGACGCCTGCACTTTCCCCGGAATTCGCGCTTCCGTAGCATCAGCTGATACATTCGGTGTGCAGCCGAACGAAACACATCTGTCACACAGACACGGCGCCCCGTTATGCGGAAGCGGCTGCACTTCTTTCACGTCGTTATCGTTCAGCCTGACAGTGTTGTACACTCCGGAAACAAGAAAACTCGCGCTCGAACACTCGACCACACGTTTATTGAGGAGCGTGACGCTGTCACAAATCGATCCCGCTCAAGCGTGACCCACGATCGAGGCACCCGATCCTCCTCTATCTCTATGCGCGCACGGCGGTACGTATACGCAGCACGGGGTGTCGCCCAGGGGGGGTTGCCAGCCGCCGATCTCGTGCTGTGCCGTTGCCTAACCACACGACATCGCTCGCACGGACGAGACGCCGAGGGCTGCAGGAGCCGGTGCGACGGCATAGTGACAAAGGTCGCCGCAGCCTGGTCGTAAAAAATGCGTTGAAACAAAAGACGGGACCCCTGTGATCCCAGTCTCTTCTCAGCGTGGTGCTGAAATATAAAAAAACAAAAACAAAAAGAAACAGCGCAGTCATCGCCTCCCGGAGCGAGAGAGAGAGAGAGAAAGTGAGAGAGAACGTCCACAACAGTCGAACGCCTTAACAACGAACGCCTGTACAACGAAATGACCTGCATAAAGACGAATTCCTTAGCCTCAACTACAGTGCGAGCGGTAAAGTGCGCGACCTTTACAACGAACGGATATGTTTAACGAAGCATATTGAAGGTATCGAGCACTCAGTTACAAAGGAGATTGACTGTATACAGCCCTGAACCGGTGGCAGCATTGTCATTTCTGTATATCCCATCTGGCTTTTTCTTTTCTTTCCCTTTTTTATATTAGGTGGGGGGGGGGGGGGGGCATCGACTCTCTAAAAGAACACGTAGCTGGGCTAAGAGATTCTTACACAGTAGACCATAAAAAATTATAAAAATTATGACCATTTAGCGCGAACAAATAACGTGGGAAAGGTCAAGGGAAGTGCCTACATAACAGGTTGCTCAGTTGGACCAGGATGAACTTGCCGTCAACTAGGAAGCTTTCCATCTGAGAAATTAGCATGGATTTTCTTATAGCTTCGCACTACAAACACGTGGATTCCAACATTGTCCCTTTAATCCCGTCCGTGCACAAGGCCTTATCCTTTGTATACACTGGAATAAAAGAACGCGCTGCCGTAGTCAAGTGCGGCGCTAAGCGTGCGTATACACGCGTGTACTCTTCCAACGGCGGCAGCTGCCGTCTTCGCGGCTGCACATTTCTCTTGACTTTCTCATAGTCTTCGCGCGGCGAGGTGTGACCTCGTTTCCGCGAGTAAGGAGATAGAGCCGCCGCCGCCGCCGCCGCCGTCTATAGCGCGCGCCGCCGCCTTCTCTTTTCATCGCACTTTAAACAATCAGTTTTTGGGAAGGTTTGCGGCGAGATGCGCGTGCTGCCGTTGTCACTTCGTCGCGTCGTTTCTGTCGCTCCTTTTGACGCGGAGCTGTCGACGTGTCGCCGCGGCGCCATTTTGAAAGTCCGTACAGATGCGGGCAATGTTTGTCGTCCGCATTCTTGGCCAGAAAGGTTCGGGAAATGGAAGTCGGCGAAGAAAAAAAATGTAATTACTTCGGGCTTTCGTATAGCGCCGACGGGTAAGCTGCGTTGCTGCGGCGGTACACGTATAGATGCAAACACCGCAGACGCTAAGAAAACAACTGCGGCGTGTCAATATATATATATATATATATATATATATATATATATATATATATATATATATATATATATATATATATATATATATATATATAGATATATATATATATATATATATATATATATATATATATATATATATATATATATATATATAAACCTAGTCTTATACAACGCACGTTTTAATATCGTATTGTATCACGTCAACAATCCCGACGTATCAATATGATAGCGCTTCGCGGGACGGTGCTTCAATGCAATCTCCCTATATATATTGTAAATAAAACTGCTGGGGTTTCACGTCTCGAAACCACGATATGATCATGAGGAACGCCGGAGTGGGGGGGACTCCGGAAATTTTGACTATCTGGTATCCTTTAACGTGCTCCTAAATCTGTCTCAAGTACACGGGCCTCTAGCATTTCGCTTCGGCGCGGCAATCTCTACTTCGTAATGGATTTGGGAATTACCATTGGTACAGAAATCACGAGCGTTTGACCATCGCTTGCACAGAGGAAGATGTTGCACTAAAAGATGTAAAGTAACAGCAGTAATGCAAAATGCAGCACGTACGACAAACTAACGAATGCGCGATGTGTTTGGGCGGTGTTCGTCAATACATGCAACGGTACACCAGCCCGCAGATCCACCCCGCTGAGAACAATCGCGTCAGGAATAAGCAAGTGCTGTTCGCCAGCAGATTACGAAACAACTTGCAGCATGACGCAGGAAGGCGGAAGCCGCGTGTACTTCTCCGAGGTACGGAGGTATACAGGCGTGCGTATGCATCCCTACTATTCTGCTTTGAAAGAGCCCTCTCGTGCATGGAAACATCCGTCCTGATAGTTATACAGGCTAAACTATTTAGGGCTCCTTTTAGCCAGTCAGTTAAAGCGAAAAAATCCCAGTTAGCTCAAGACCAACTGCCTGAGATGCGTTTCTTGAGAGTCTATATATAAATATCGGCGAGCCACGTACAAAATTTCTATTTCAACGAAACGGGAAGATCATCATGTCCGGTACGCCGCCTGTTGTTTCCGGCTGGAATTCATCAGGCTCCAAAAATATTCTTTTTTTTAAGCCTAAGTGGTGACGCAAACTTTCCCAAAACCAGGAGGTGACTGGCATGAGCGCATCGATTATTCACGGGTATAGCGAATGCGTGAATATCCCAAATATACGTTTTCCTTTAAATAACGGCAGGCAATTGGACAGTGCGGCCACAACACAGGGCCGGCTATTACGAACAGAAAGATAGGCACGCCGCAGGTCATCAGACAGGGGAAAAATTAGTCTGCTGGTACATATCTACGGATGTTTCTCAACCGGTATGGAGGCATCCCCAAGGCAGAAACTCACCATGCACCTATACCGTCTGCAAAAGTTGCTACGGACCCCCTCAGCCTTTCACATTCCTTCATCCGAAATATCGACAGAAACGCGCACATAAGGGTCCTTCCATCGAAACGTCAGCCCCCGCTGCCCTTGTTATTGTGACTCAGACGCACCATTCGTCCTTGTTATGGATGCAACGCTTTCGGGTCGCGTCCCGAAGCTCGTCTGTCAAATGTCGAAAGCCTTCGCACCCGTCAGCCCTCCATACCTGCAGCGGGCCAAACTGGAGCGCCCTTCACTCCCTCTCTTTCCGACCTTCAATGTTCTCGGTTTTTACGGCGTTTGCCGACGCAAAAGTCCAAAACGACGGTGCGCCCCAGATCGATTTTGACGCATTGGGGTCGTATAGGCGCAAAAACACATTCGCTATACGCGTCTCGGGGCGAGAAATGCAAAATTGCGGCTCGATATTGAACACCTTTCTTGCTTTCCTTCCCGTGTCCGTATGTGTATATTTTTCCCCGCGCTCGAATGCATGTTTGAAACCGAAGGCGCATACACTACGAAATGTGTTGAAGCGAGCACGTATACATTACGCCTCTATCGCCCGAGTCACATAGGCGTGAGCGTACGTAAACGCACACACTGCAGGCACGCATACTGCCGTGGTTTTGTTTGTAAATTGCGCGCATTCGCGATCGGCTTCCTGTCGTGAATTCCAAGTCAGGAAGCCTTTCACTTTTTCACTTTTGTTGTCCTTTTTGCGTGCCGGTACCGATGTGTGCACACATAAATCCGGGCGCGCCTCACAGAAGCACACGTGAAAACACGCAGCAGGCACAGGGCATACGCACGTGTGCAATATATACTCGATTTACACATTTTTCCATTACGCGAGGTATAAACATTAAACAATTAAGAGAAGAGGAATAGCCGGCGCCACGCATTGGCACCAACCTCTCGTTATATATATTTAACAATAATAAAAAGAAACATATCTGAGCAGAGAAGAATGCATCTGTTTCAAGGAACGTCGGCCGCTGATCTTGCGCTCTTCCGGCGCTATCGAGTCTTGCAACTTGTAGAAACAATACAACAAAGGGCGGGGGGGGAGGGGGGGAGAGAGAACGAACATTTATTTTTAAAACGCACGTCCGGGTCAGCGCTATCAATTAAGTTTCGAGAATCGTATGGCGAGTAGCCGACGAAGAATGAAGCCTTACGTGAGCAAGTGGCTTGTTCGTGCTGCAATTCAGGCCCACTGCGTTTACGTATACGGATCAAATACACAGGTGACTGCTCTACATTCGGACAGTCAGACGCAACGTATGGGGCAGAATCGTGGAGACTAACAAGAAAACTCGAAAAGAAACTGAGGACTACACAGCGCGCAACAGAACGGCAAATGATAGGGATAACCCCAAGAGATAGCAAGACAGCATAATGGAAAACAAAGCAAACAGAGGTAGCCAATATCTTAGTAGATATTAAAAGCAAGCGTGGACCTGAGCAGGTAACGTCCTGAGAAGAACAGATAATAGATGGGCAGTTAAAACATTGGAATGGGGATACCAAAAGATGGCAAGCGTGGCCGTGGACGGGAAATGGTGAGGTTGAGTGAAGAAATTAAGAAATTTGCGGACATAAAAATAAATCAGCTCGCGCAGGTCAGGATGGGTTGGAGATCATCGGAAGATGCCTTCGACCCGCAGTGGACATAAGATAGAGGATTATTATGATTATGATAATGATGAGTCGGACGCTACACTAACGTTTAATTGACTTCGTTCTTCCGGTAGGACACTTACGCTTTGTTAACCTGTGAGCCCCTCGGCATAAGTCGCGTTAAACTGACAAATCAGGACAATGATGCAAGAGAGTCTTGCGGTATCTGTAAGCCTTAGAAACGTCTTTCAGTTTATCTGCGGGCTTATAGCCTCTTGCCCGTTTATCAGCCCATCTGAAACTTCACTATACCACCCGTGGTGCAGCGGTCGACCGACCATTTCCCACGTTTCGAGGACGTGCGAAAGAATGCAGACTGTGTTGGTTATTCAAGCTTATACAAACCAACAACAATCATTTGCCAGGAGTGGGAGAAACAGCTCGCCAGCTCGCCCCTTGGGATACAGAGGACACTCTTCCAGAAAGTCCAGTGGGCAATGTAGCTCTGAGCTAAGGGCCCTGGAGCCCTTGATTCACCGATCTTTGACTCCGTTCGCCTATCTTAAGAAAGCGTACTAATACTACCAAAACATGTTATTTTTACCTTTCGTTCGTGTACACGGCATTTTCGCTAGAACGGCGTATCGACCCACGTGGCTGGGGCTTACGTACCGCTGGCCTTGAAGTAAAATTTCCTTGATCAAAAATAAGCGATACATGCCCATCGTTGATTTCTTATGTCCGCGTCCTAAAGTTCCGCTACAATTAATTCCAATTCAACTTGAAACACGATCGTGCGTATACTTCAGTAATGCTTCTCGACGTCACCAACACTAATCTCCGTGGTAACGCTGCCAATCTCAGCTTCTACAGTCATAAAACTTTGAGCTGACGCCGCGGCACGGCAACGCATTGCGTATACAAAGCCGTTCCTCTCGGCTGCAAAGTGGTCGCGCGTGGAACACCCCGTTCGCGACGCCAAATTCAGCAGCGCGGCAGCGAGGGGACGTTAGCTCGTTGGCGTCACTTCCAAGAACAGGGTCGCCAGCCTAAATTTCCACGAAGGCCACCGCGGCGGCGCCGTCAGCATAAGCCATACGCACAGCGCACGCAAAAGCCGTGCAGTGCACACACGTCACAGTGCTGGCAGCCCCCTCGTAATCACCCGGGATCTAGAGACGCCCGCAGTGCCAGAAGCCAGAAGCTAAACAGAAGAGCAAACAAGACAAACAGACACTGCTCTGCATCTCGGCAAACTCTCCAAGACGAATGAGCGGAGCTTACCGCAAGCCGCAGTGCTGCGCGGCGTGAGATGTGCGTTGCATCTTTGCAGCGAGGCCCCTCTTTATCCCTTCCGTACCCCGTGGTTCGCCAGCTTTACCTTTTCTGTTGGTATTTTTTATCGTATTCCAGTTAGGCGCAGCCTCGGGGGCTCAAGAAGGTGCGTGTTATGAATTGACATCCGAAACGGAGGAGGAATATCCCTCTGCAAAACACACGCCGCGCTAAGCGAAGGGCAGCGCAAGAGCGCGCGCTAGCGGCTTGCTGCAGCCAAGCTGTCGTCGAGGTCCTCCAAGAATAGAACAGCGCCGCGGGCGAGCGACCTACCACCATGCAAGCTGCGGCTTCCACGACCGGGCGGAAGAGAGAAAATCCTCGCCCGCGTAGCGACGACGCACGATGGGTGCCGTCGACGTTCCCTCGAAGAAGTGCGAAGTCGACGGCAATCCCTCCGAGAACAACACGCTCCGAATGTGAAGAAAGACCGGACGCCGAATATGTATATATAGACTCGGTCGCGCTAGTCTCAGCACGTGATGCCGTAGAAATGTATATCCATCTAAGGCCTCATTACTGCTGACACCTCTTTCCTTTCACCGACAGCAAGAATGCCCCTCATTGCTCCTTCCACCGCTGACATCTCGGAACGCGAGCTGAGGCAGCCGGCAGAGAGTCGCTTCGCGCGCTGAGTAGTGAAATGGTTAACAAATGCGTAACGCTTGGTGCTGTAACGTTCGAAGGAGTACCACCCCGGGCGTTGGCTGTGATGTTGGCGTGACGAGTCGCGGTGTTGTGATGATGACAGCGGTGGTGGTAGAGTATGCGCCTCAAGGTCTGTCCAGTATCCATCCGTTCCGGCCTGAAGATAATCGGGTCTCTTAGCATTCACAAAGAAAAAAAAAAACAAGCGCTATAGCTGCGTCGTGAGAGAAAATACCAACCAGTCATGGCGTTGGCCGTGTTATTAGAGAAAGCGGCCAGCCAATAGCAAAAAAAAAAAAAAACGCATAAGAACAATAAGGCTCCGTGAATACGACCACAAACCGAGCGATTCCCTTTGCTCATGCTGAAACTTAAATCAAAACAAAACAGCTCAGAGTTATGTAAAACGTTAAAAATGCTTCTTTTTAACATTTCACGACTGCTGCTTCGCGATAAATTGCTGCCCCTCCTACCCTCATTAGGTTGGCCTCATAATGAAATCGTGATTTTGGCACGTGAAGGCCCCAATCAATTTTATTTCGCTACTCTAGCGCGAATACTGCGCGTATTCATCAAAATTACACTTTTCAAGGTCTGATATAAAACGCGTCACGGTTTTGCGCATTTCATACGCAACCTAACTAGAGGAATCGTTTGAGCCAACTTTACCCTCTGACGTCGGCTCTAAGTTCACACTCGGTTGCGTCAGACACTTGAATGGCATCTCGACGCAAGAGAGCGCGTGCTTCATTCCAGTTTTACGCACCGGTATTAGGCAAAACGACGCTCAAGATTTGAAGCAGCGCTGCACCATAGCGCGGCCAGAGCAAAATGCGCGGGGGCATCCTCGTGTAAATATCCCACAGTGCTGTCTTCGCCATCTCCCTCTCTTTCTTTCTCGCACGCGCGAAAGAGAGAGAAAGAAACGACATTTCCGCCGCGAAAGTATACAAAAGGGAGCGCTTTCATACTCCGCAAAGTCGGACACCCCATACAGCGGCGAGGCACGCACGTCGCTGCAAACGAGTACAAACGAGCAAAGACGCTGGGGAGGAGGCGTTACACAATGAGGCGCAATTTTCAGACATCGCCGCTACGGCAGTTTCAGCAAAACCGCGCATCTTCTTCTTCTTGTCCCGTTCGCACAGAACAACGCCAAATAAAATGAAGCAAACGTGCAAAGAAAAACACGCCCGGCAGTTTTCTAAGCGCGGCCGTCCGCAGATGCTTTGCGGTGCGAGGTTTCAGGGCGATAAGACTGCGCTGGCGTCATTGTCGTCGTTGTCATAACTACCGTGTCGTAGCACAGAGGGTGAGGTATAGAGTGAGAGAAGGAATAGCACCGCGCCAGCGAATTTTGAGGCATTATTTACGTCGCAATGCTCGTCTTCTCTCTCTTTCAATCTTTCCGCCTCGAGACGCGAGAAAAGTAGAACGATTTCCCCAAATTGCCTCCTCCTCCGCTGGCGCAGCAGTGTATAATCTTCGCTGAGGTGCATTCAGTACACGGAGAAACAAAGAAACAAAAGAAGCGTTATAATAAGCGGCAGGCGTGTTGATGAGCTCGCGTAAGAATTTTAATTATGAGTTCTTAGGCGACGCCACGGTGCGCTGTCATCAGGGAACTCTTCTTTCTTTCTTTCTCTCCCCCTCTGACTTCTTGCACTCTAACCCAGTCGTTACGGCCTCGGAACCATTGCGCGAATGTAAAAAAGGAGGCATACATTTTAACCGGAAAGTGAGAGTCCTAATGGCTTAAGCGTAGCGCAAAAGTGTGAAAGTGCCCCCGACGTCAAACTAGCGGTTCTGCCATGTTTCCCTTTACCTTTCTTCCTCCTCACTTGTTTTGTCATTATTAGTTTTTTGCTATGTGCGCGCCTTTAGCGCTAGTTACCAAGAAATTTAAAAAGGCATACTGGGATTGTTTTCGAGGCGCGCTTCAGCCAATAGGCACCTTGCGCCAGGGGGCCCGAAAATGTTTCTGGGAATAGGAGGAGGGGGGTTAACTCATCCTATATGTAGGTTTGTGCGTGTGTTTAAATTGTGCATGTACATATACACATGTAAAATTGAAAAAGTTTGTGGAAGGAGGGTTGAACCCTTCCCCGCCCCCTTTTCCCTGGTTACGCCAGTGCCTCGCGCTGAAGCTTTCCCAATGTTAACGGCAGTTTAGGACACGCACACACAACATTTAGCGAGAAGGGGAAGCAGAATTGGATGCACTCGATACGTGCAGCTTGAAATTGTTTGCGAGATTCATCACGACCTCTTCCATCGCCTGCCACGAGGCAGCAGCGTCCGATGTCCACGAAAATGTCCCAAGTGCCCACGCACCGTGCGACTCACGGCATGCTTGCGGTCTAGATTAGAAGCGCAAAAGCGCGACTGTTTCCCAACTTTATTCATACGCGTAATAAAAGCTCGGCTGGTATACCACTCCGACGGACGATGATTTCGTCACCCTTGTCGCTTTTAATCTCCTCATTTCCTTGTCCTTCGCATCCGTAGAGGCTGTTGCTGACGACACCGGGATGATAAATGACAGTGGCGTGTAGCACCCATGAAATGCGCCTATAGGCACAACTCGGACGGTCCCTTATGCATTGGCCTAACACGACTCGAAGGCGAAAGCCTTCTTCTTCTCCTCTGTCGACTATATTGATCCTTTGCCCGAAAGATTTCTACACCTAACGTGGTTTTGCACTGCCTCTAGGATTGGAGACATCGCAGCTTTCTGCACCTCACGTGCTTTTGCAGCGCTGCCTTCGAGATCGGTCCACGTTTTGTCTAGCGACCATGTCACGTGAAGACGTAATCGTGTGACGTCTCGCTACGTGTCGTCATAATGACGTCACTGAGGTTAATGAGGTGAGTAATATTTTGAAGCTACAGTAGTGCGCGAATATATTCCTTGGTCATCGAGGGACGTACGTCGCCAGGATTCAAGAATTTTCACTTCAGAAATTATTCTTCCACAGTCAAGTCGGCTTATTGCAATACGTGAAGAGACGCGCTGGTTGTCGTATCGAAGACGGATGCTCAACAGATGTTTGATAGTTTCTTTTGAGACCCCCGTGTGTCGCACGTTGGCGTGCCGACTGTTCCAAGGGGGAAAGGATACGCGTTGATAAACACCACACCAATACATAGACCGTATCGTTGCATCTCCGTGGGAAAAGACTATATAGCTCGCATTGGAGTCGTGAAAAGAGGGGTTCCACGTTAACTAGACAGATTCGGACTACTTGAGAAAGACATGAGTCTCTGTGCGAGCAAGCAAGGTGGGATAGGTGCATAACGACATGCACGGCTTCGATTGTGACTAACGAACCAGTATAGATAAGGACATGGAGCGTGTGCTTATTTATTTACAATACAACACAGGACTTCCGAATAAGCACTAAGTGAGCGGGGGGGGGGGGGGGGGGCACAGAGCAATAGACAACAAAAGATGATGTACAGAAAATGTCAAAGAAAAAGAGTTAATATTTATTTACAAATACAGTTGTGTTGTAACTCACAGCACGAGAGCTGCTTCACGTCCCAGTACAAATGTGAAGATGATAACTGATATAAGAAATAAATTAGGAACTCTTCCCCTAACGAGAAAATGGGGGCAAGCAAAGCTTGTCGTGTGCGTGCCTGACCTACTACTTTTCTTTCTTTCTTTCTTTCTTTCTTTCTTTCTTTCTTTCTTTCTTTCTTTCTTTCTTTCTTTCTTTCTTTCTTTCTTCTTTCTTTCTTTCTTTCTTTCTTTCTTTCTTTCTTCTTTCTTCTTTCTTTCTTTCTTTCTTTCTTTCTCTCTTTCTTTCTTTCTTTCTATCGCATTGCGCAATTCTCCCTAATAACTTTTTCTTTCCTCCATGCCGGGAATTGACCCTTCAGCCACGCGCTTGGCAGCGCGCGCGCAGCACTTCATTTGCTACAGGCAACAACGACAGCCATGCGTAAAACAATGAAATGCAACAACGAATGACAACAATAAAATGTAGGGGGGGGGGAATACGAAAGGGAGGTTAACCAGACAGCAGTCCGGTTGGCTACCCTACGCCGGGGGAAAGGGAAGGGAAGTGGATAGATGAGAGAGACAGAGAGAGAGGGGGGAGCAAAAAAAAAAGGAAATGATCAATAAATGCACTGACACGTATGTGGCGGTGGCACTGTAAAAATAGTCACAAGCGCTCACAAGCGTTCACACAGGCCCATAGTCCTTAAAAAGCACAAAAGTGCTTTAACTGCCTTGCGGGCCGACCAGCGATGGGGACGGTGCTCCAGAAGCATCTGCACGGAGAGCGGCCGATCGTCCAATCGTCGCATCGCATCAGAAAGAGTTCGTCGTTCATAGGCAAATCGAGGGCAGCGGCATAGCAGATGGTCGATGTCTTCCTCAGTGTTGCAGACTTCGCATGCCGCACTGTCGGTGATTCCAATTAATGTTGTGTATGCCTACGTGAAGGCAACTCCCAACCAAAGCCGACAAAGAAGTGAAGCTTCACGTCGACGAAGTCCGGATGGAGGTCGGAGTTCCAGCGTAGGGTTTATTTGGTGGAGTCTCGTACGTCGTATACTTGGCATGTTCCACTCCGCCAAACACAGACTACGTGCCAGGTGACGAAGCTGCCTCGCAGCGTCTGTCCTGGAAAGAGGAATCGGAACGGTGGTCTCTTCTTGATGGGATGTGCGAGCAGCGTTGTCTGCGGAAACATTGCCACTGATCCCGCAATGACTAGGTAGCCACTGGAAGTCAACCTCGTGGCCTTTTTTCTTTGACGCGGTGATGAATCTTGAGAGTTTCGTACGTCAGCTGTTCGTGGCATCCGCGTCGGAGAGGTGACCGCAGGCACTGTATGCCAGGAATCCTTCCCACCACCTGGCAAGCCTCGCTGCTGAAAGGCCCCGTACGACATTCAGTGCAACTGTCTACGCCCATAGCTGCGCCTGCGGAGAAGCCGGTGTTTCCTCCGTGGTGCATGTACCTTCCACAAGTACGCCTAACAATTCCAGGACTGCAGAAGAAATCAGCTTTATCCACCCCAGCACTAAAACAATTGAGCCTACTTTTCTTGCACGAAACCTACAGTAACCACGTACACATCTACACCGATGGGTCGACCATGCATGGTGTCCAGTTCCGGCGGTGCGGTGGTGATACCAGCACGAGAAAAAACCCTACGACTCAAAAATATCCCATGTAACGACATCTCCGGCGGCAGAACTTACGGCTCTGCGTTGTGCCCTAGAGTACACCGATTCGGAGAAATCGAGCAAATTGGCTGTTTTCTCCGACTCGAAACAATAAAATGTAGCAACGTGAAATGACACGTGACCTCGATAAGGGATCAGACTGCCTTATCAGAAACGGCCGATCGCCGACAAACCCACGATCGAGAGAGCGTCAGTTGTTGAAAAACGGCGCGTACAAACACGCATGTGAGCGATGCACCTTCGATGGCCGCATTTCTGGTCACTCGCCGGCGCCGGGTTTTACGTGTACGGTTCCACCGCCACCGATATCTGTAACTGATGGATGCTTCGCTTAAAATTAATGATAATGAAGAGAAAGAAAGAACGCGCCGTCTCTTCTATCACTCGATTTCGGGACATTGTGACATTGTCTGTATTGAACTCGCTGGCAAATGCATACCCGCGGTCTGTCCGCAGAAGCACTCAGACTTAGTTTTGCGACACCACATCGCCCGGGTGTCGTTCAGCACACGGTGACAGCAAACCTCGAAGTTCAACGGGCCAAACAATGGATTGTGAATGTGTTTACCGATGATAAGGCCTCCTCTTCGACTCGAGGCCCTGGTGACCGTGACTTATTGGCGAGTGGTTGTGAAACTACACGTGCGCTGTTGTTTTGACAAAAGTTAAGCGCATGCAGCTCCGACGAGCTTACATCAATGCAGAGTGTTTCGCTGAGGCTCACGTAGCAGATACGCCAGAATGGAGACGCGTAAACAACCAGAGATAGCAAACTTTTGCCCAGTATATAGAAACTGCTAACAAACGACCGACGCATGTCGCAGTTGAAACAACGCCGTGTAAGCACGCACTATACGGCTTCGAGATGCGTAAGTATTGAACGCCGTGCGGCGGTAGATGTGTACGCTGGAAACAGTCGTTACGTTTTCACTAAGACTACATTACTCTCGAATAAACAATCTTTCGCATGCCGACTTCATGCTCGTGGACAGTTGGGTGGACGACGCTTGCATGATGCAGAGCCGAGATTATTTAGTCGCGTACACAGCGTACTCGTCCCAACTTCGGGTTTGCAGCTTGTTTGCCAGTGTGACCTCGAAAGCACTTCAAGCTTCGTCCGAAGCGTCCGCATATAAAAATCTTTTTTCTGTCCCTGTTTCCTTGTCCGAACACCACTATTATTATTATTATTATTATTATTATTATTATTATTATTATTATTATTATTATTATTATTATTATTATTAGTAGTAGTAGTAGTAGTAGTAGTAGTAGTAGTAGTAGCAGTAGTAGTAGTAGTAGTAGTAGTAGTAGTAGCAGTAGTAGTTGCAGCAGCAGCAGTAGTAGTAGTAGTAGTAGTAGTAGTAGTAGTAGTAGTAGTAGTAGCAGCAGCAGCAGCAGCAGCAGCAGCAGTAGTAGTAGTAGTAGTAGCAGCAGTAGTAGTAGTGGTAGCAGCAGCAGCTCTATATATATATAGGGCGCGGGCTCGATTATCGGCCACGGCAGCCGCACTTTGATGAGGGCGAAGGCAAAGAACACCCTTGCGCTTAGATTTAGGTGCACGTTACAGAATCCTATGTGGTCCATAATCCCGGAGTCCCCCCCAACGGCGTGCCTCATAATAATACCGTGGTTTCAGTAGCCTTCAGTAGTTTCTATAGTTCAGACTCCCTGATCGCTGGCATAACTTATCTAATAACTTCCACGGTTGCCCATATGTACCACGTGCTTCATCCGTGATGATGTTAAGCAAGCACCCGGTGAATGAGGCTACTTCCTTTACTTTTTTAAGTGTTCATCGCAGGTCCCAGCCAATGCAGCGCCGGTGACATCACATTTCACGGAAAACGCGTCCGCCGCTGGGAAATCTGCTCGTATCCCTGCAGATATATGACGCTGTGATGTGGTTTTCAGGCTGACAGCCAAGCGGGGGTATATTTAAAGCCAAGACTGAGTGACGTACTACATGCCTGAAGATCCACTGCATGCAGGCTTGCAACACCCACGCCGGTACTGCACTTATACGACGGGAGTTCTCGCGCTTGCGCCGACGTCGAGGAAGGAAGATATCTTCCGAAAGCACCGGCGGCATAGCTGTACGTATACCACCTTGCAAACAACTTGTCATTCTCGAAGCGCGTCTTCCGCGCTAACCAATTAGGCACTCTGTTAACACATGATTAATTAAAATAGCCATTAAGCTCTAATTGGCATCCTGCTGCGAGAGTGACTAGCTTACGGCTCCCCGTCGGGAATAAAAAAAAAATAGAAGGCGAATCTGTTGCGCAACGGAGGCCTACAGTGTCCTGCGAACGCTGTACGGGTCCTTCTTGCGGAAACACGCGGTTGCACCATGACACGCGACGTAATCGTGCGGTGCCATTCCACGGTTGCTGGTCTCGTCGACACGTCCCAATTTCAAACCAATTTGCAATATAGGTCGGTGAGTCATCTTTCATAATAAACTTTATCATAGGATCGTCACGTCATTCTTGGGGTCAATCAAAACTCCTAGTGATACGAGATATTTTTAGAAAAGCAGAGCCTGTTTCCCGATCGAGTGTAACCGTATCTCGCTCCGAGAAACAAAGTTTACGATGCCACGCGACTGACCAGGGGTCAGGGAGGAAAAGGTCAATCCACTGAATGAAACAGGAGGAGCTTCCGGACGTGCGGCAGAAAGGGCGCGTGCCCTCGCATGTAGTCGAGAGCCGGTCCAGGAATCATTCGATTCTTTCGCGCACGTCCGCAACGATAAAGACTGTAACAAGCAAGCCGGGAAGACGGACAAATCGAGAACTGCTCGGGCCGGGCCCACCGGTAGCCACACTACACGCTTCTGTATACTGCGATCGAAAAAAGGAAAGAACAGAAAGAGGGAGAGGCGAGACTCCTCGAAAAACCTTTCACTCGCAGATGGAATGAAACGAGGGCAGCGAGCAATCGGGCAAACTCTCAGAAACCCCGCGGGGCATCATAGCGTCACGCCTCTTCTTCCTACCAGCCGCAACCACCATCCGGCACCACCCCACTTCGCGGGAGAGTGCGCATCACCGCGCCGGCGGCGGCGGCGGCCGGTGGGAGCTTCCGTGCGCTGCTGGAAAGCAGGCAAACCAGGGTCACGCGTCGTGCGCGGTGACCTTGGCAGCGGGTGCCCGATGGCGTGGCGCGCCCGCGCGCGCATATCCCGAGGGCGGCACGTATGCTGTGGCCACTGAACGATGCCGGACCGTACGTCAGTCTGGGCCACGAGCGGAGGAAAAAAGACAAAACCGAGGAAAATGACCGGCGCGCGACCGGCGTCGTTTCGCTTCATGACCATTGCGAACATGTTTCCCGCCGTTTTTGTACACGCGGTCGCTGGCTGTTGTTTAGTTCGCTTGCTCCGCTAATGCTTGCGTTTTCTTTGTCGCGAGCAGTGACACATTAGCTATTACCACGTGTTCCGATGCAAACTTCCTTTCTTTCTTTCTTTCTTTCTTTCTTTCTTTCTTTCTTTCTTTCTTTCTTTCTTTCTTTCTTTCTTTCTTTCTTTCTTTCTTTCTTTCTTTCTTTCTTTCTTTCTTTCTTTCTTTCTTTCTTTCTTTCTTTCTTTCTTTCTTTCTTTCTTTCTTTCTTTCTTTCTTTCTTTCTTTCTTTCTTTCTTTCTTTATTGTCCTTCAGCCACTAATTGTTTTCTCTGCCCGTTGCCTGCGCATTCGCTCCGCCATTTACCGGGCCTGACCTCACAAGCCGCTTCTTGGACCTCGAATGTCTTCTCCACGCGATTACCATCACCATGCCAAGAACACACACGTCAAACTCAACAAGTGACCTATGCAAACTGTGGTGTCAATATGCACACGCGGCTGAAGCGTCACTCCTCGCTCTCTCTCTCTCTCTCCTTTCCTTCCTCTTATCCCCCACTCCCCTTCCCCCAGTGCAGGGTAGCAAACCGGACGTTCTTCTGGTTGACCTCCCGCTTTTCATTTTCCTCCTCTCTCTCTTCTTTTTCAGGAAAGTAAATTTTCTTCTATGCTTAAGTAAAAGCTAGGAGCACGAACAGACGCTGCCAGCCGCCATCTATTGTTCGGAACTAAAGTGCTATGCAGCGCTGCTTTCAAATAAAGATTGCACCGCTTAAAAAGAAACGTTCGTGTTTGCGTGCGAGTGTGTTCCCTAAGGGGCCGTACAACTTGTCATGCGCAGCCGCTGATGTCCCGAACGTGAAGGCCCCAATAGACCCAATAGCTTCTCGAATACCTAACTCTAAGTTTTTATTTTGATAAATGAAAAAAAAAAGAAGTAATCACCCGATTTCACTACAGCTGGAGCAAAAAAAGGAAATGATTCGCAAAGAACAAAAAGACGCCAGCATCATAATTCCATGTTTTGCAGCAAATCTGCCGCACTGTAAGAAACACGCTCAAATACAGTCAAAAGAGGAAACTAAATTAATAAAGAAAAAAAAAACGCTTGCGGTGTCATACGCACCTGCTGATAAAACGCAGATAAGCATTCCCTACCAAGAAGGAAACGACTTTAGCTTTAAAACACAGTTACACAGAAGAAAGAACGGCCCCCCGAAAGGGCTTCAAATCCTTCCACACCAATTCCCTTGTTCGCGCAAAGGTATAAGTTTCTGCTCGGAAAAACAAGGCAGTGGGAGTTTAAAAAAAAAAGAAAGAAGTGAAGACAAAGGAGACGCTGCCACTTCACCAAATACCACAAGACCTGCACAGCCTGCGTGCGAGGCACCAAAAAAGAAAAAAGAAGAACAGGGGCCGATATCGAATTGGGCATCACTATGGAAAAAAGAAGCGCCCGCGGGGTGCTTTGTATGTCGCTCTCCCCACGCGTGCGCGCCCCTATACATCCGAAACCCGCGGGGCAAAGGTTTCAGTTTTTGGCCGCCGAGAAAAGGCGTATAAGCCGCGCACACCGTTCTCCTTTCGCAAAGAAAGCTTCGGAAGCTGAGCGTTGTTCTCCGCGAACGTATATACAGGTTGCTGGGAAGAGACCAGGCTGGCTTGTTCTGAGAGCCCCGGAGGAAAAGCTCAGACGCGCGACTATCGACGCAAAAGAAACGCGAAAGGTATTACGGCGCATTTCTCTGCGGAGAAATGTCGCGTGGGCGAAGCATAAGCTGCTCATTCCGCTCATCAGCAATGCCAGCCAAGAACAGCCCACGCGCTAACGTTAGGCAGCCGTTATAGCCTAAATTAGCTATTGCTAATGAGTACTTGCCGGTGCTATAGCATAATGCATCCGGGGGCCCCTCAATTCCGAGCTAAAGTTCGTAACGACTCCATAACGGAGTTTTCTTTGAATATTAATTTATCTTCTAGCGAATATATGATCGTGAGTGCCTTTGGAAAGAAGGGGCTTGTTTATTTGTTATACTCAACTAATGAAACCAAACGACAATTAAGCCAAGGAAAGCACAGGGGAGGTGATTTGTTGTTTCTTAAACTGCAGCGGTTGAACTTACATCACTAGGCCTCTTTCTGTATCAGTTATAGCCCTGGAAATGGAGTTTTACTTAAATACAGGAACCCCGAAACTACTTCTCAAACTTGAGCGCACTTTTTATATGACGTTTTGACTTAAGAAAATAGGCGGTACGGTACACAGCTCGAATAGCTAAAGACGCATGGCATCCTTGCAAGCGTCACGTTTAAAAAAAAGAAATAAAATAAACTTTGACAGTTAACCAGACTTTACACAAGTTAAACAAGCTCGACAACATTCAATTGCGGTGTTAGTGTGGTTGCGTGTTCGGAGAAGAACTGTAAGCCGAGTCACTGCTGTTGGCAAGGAAGCAGAGTATGCAAGGGGAAATATAACATGAAGTGTCTGACAAAAGTTCGGTTCAGTTCTGTTCTCGAAAGCTGTCGGCTTTATTGCAGCGGTTCGATAATGCAATTTATATGTTATTCTCTAATCCCCGAAGATCAGAGAAAAAGATAACGCTTGGCACCGGGAACTCGGGGGATGACGAGTTAGACTGTAACACAATCAATTCGATTTCGCTGCGCCGGGTGTTTGGTGGACGGATATTTTTAGTAATTGTTGGGGTTTTACGTCCCAAAACCACGATATCATTACGAGAGACGTCGTATGGTGGAGGGCTCCGGAAATCTGGACCACTTGGGATTCTTAAACGTGCGTCTAAATTCAAGCGCACGGGCCTCTAGCATTTCAACTCCGTCGAAATGCTGCCGCCAGCGCCGGGATTCGACACCGCGACCTTCGGGTCAGATGTCGAGCACCATAACCACTAGACCACCGTGACGGGTTGATCTCTTCTCTCGATCGCGTCCGCGTCTGCACGGCTATCTACTTTTGTCCTGAGTCCTTACGAACAATCTCAACCTTCTGTCCTTCCCTCTAGTTTTTTTTATTTATCTTCATCACCATTTAGCCTTGCTGCTTGCAAAAAGTTTTGTAGTGCTATTCGGCACAATAGACGCACTATCTTCCCAGATGGAAAGAAAACGCGAGCCCAGAAATCAATAGGCGGCAGAAAGAGCACAACTTTCGAACACCGCGCCCCGTCGGCAGGGGGCACCACTTACTTGCCAACAGATACCGTTTACTAGGTCCCAAAAGTACGACGCACTCCCTCAGTTGCTTAGTGGGCTGACGCGCACGGTGATGGATCGCGAACTTATGGTCGAATGTATCCCACAACAGCGCGCATAGTTTTGCCCACATAACGATCGGCGCAGTTGCTTAACATCATGATCTTGATTGCCAACAGCCTAAACGACGTCGCATTTTTTCTCGTTTGGTCCAGGATATATGTTAAAGACTACGTTACTAGCATAAGCAACGGAACAAAAAAAAAAAAAATAAGGATAACACATATGCGAGGCACTATGTCAGGTTCAGCACGCTTGTAGAGTAATCCCGAATTAAAAAGCGCATCAGTTTTTTTTTGTTTTTTTTAAGGATAACATCTGCTATGAGCAATTGCTCGTGGTAACCGCTTCATGCATATCGCTCCAAATCTGGCCGCTCTAGGTAACGTTGGCTCTGATGGAAGTGTTCGTGTCAAGATTACGCCAATATGACACGATACTGTATAGGCGCCAGAAATGAAAGTACGAGCGGTACATAGCTCTAAATTTTCGCGCTTCAATCCGTGAGTACTGCACGTAACTTATTTTTTTCACTCACGAAGTGCGCATAGAAGATTGACCAACGCAAGCGAGAAGGCTCGCAAAGTTTACCGCATTCTTACGGACATGTAGTCAGAGTGGATGAGCACAGTTACAGAATACGAGTCTCATCTAACCTACTCTGCGTACTCCAACCAAACCCCCTACGACTAACCGCTTATTTATTTGTTCATCCTTACTTGAAGTACTGAACGTGTTCCTCCTGCCACTCTCACGCCGCTTTCTGTAGGTATTCCACCACTAAAAAGATGCGAACGGCGGTAAACTTTATCCCACTTCATTTTTGTCGGATATATCACCTTTTATACAACATTTTAGGTCAATAATAAAAAAAAAAACTTTTATAGAGATGGAGAAAAATTTCATGCGCGATAAAACTAAAACATTGATGCGGTCAAAGCAGTCCGGATTTAAATAATTCATGACATGAGGCTCGCGTGTTGCTCCGAAGATATATTCCAGGAGCCAAACAACAAGCGTCCACTAAGCTACGCAACTTAGCGTGCGCACACTGAAGGCAAGCAGGCACGTTCTTATGAGCATGGTTTCACTTTGTCAGGATTTGAACGTTTTTTATTTTATTTTTTTCACTTTCCACGGGTTTTTGTTGTGTGTTCATGTTTCTGGGCCCACTTTCCACTAAAGCGAGTTATAAGCGGGCATGCAATGACTGAAGAAAACCCGCAAAAGCGGCAACATTCGTAGTTTGCTTTTGTTATTTATCGTTAATGTGCGCCGCACTTAAGGGTTCCAAAGAATTGCAAAACACAGTGTACGATAACGACTGAAAAAAAAATTGCGCACCAGTATGTGGCGTATACCGTTATATTATGTGTTTTTCACTTAATATGCTACTTTTCCAGCATTACGGCTGTAATTATCATAAGAAAAATGACACCATTATTAGGTTAATTACTCTTCCTCTTGCAACGCATTTTTTGTTCAGCGTTACAGTGGCTAATAATACCGTGATGTTCAGTTTTAAACTGAGTTATTCAGCATACGGACGCCGTCACGATTATACTTGGAACTTCGCATGTTTCAACTTCGACATGTCATGAACATGCACAGATATAAAATAAAAAAACGAGTATATCCATCAGTGTGGCGAGTACGTGTGTCTTCAACGAAGCAAAGTAGCCATATATCACTGCGCTGAAATCGATTAACCCTGAAATATCTATTCACTAAAGCAGCAGCAGGCACACTACAGCGGTTTGAAAACATCGTTATTTTATTACAAGAAAGACATTCCGCGCAATCGCTGGTTACTGATACGGAAGCCACGCCACTAAACGCTCACAATGCGTTTACGCTCACTCGACATTTGACACATCACCGATGTAATAACGAAAGTTGCGATTCTCAGAACCTGCGTCGGCGACGCGAGGTTATGCGCGTCAATAAAAACACGATGCGCTCCGGATAAGGAAGTTGCGACATGGCCACGCCAGAACACCGCAACACACTTTTCTCGGCATGGTCACTATAGAATAGTTGCGCAAAGAAGAACCATACGAAAGGCCACATATTCCCACTAGACTCGCAAGCCGCGCCAAGTCCAATGACAACGACTGCAGCTAGGTGCGTAGCGCTGAACGCGGCAGCAAAAAATAAGATTCCTAAAATGATTTCGATAGATGAATTTTGGATCAGTCAAGGGAAACACGAAAATGGTCGGCAAAATCTATCGCACTCTTTTTGCACCAGCTCAACGCAAAATTTAACTCGTAGGCGCTGTCATAACAGAGAAAAGGCCACGCGGCTTCGAGCCTATAGAAAATCAGGACACGCGCGCGAAGTAGCGATAGTGCGGCACACGCCAGGCTGGGCCGTAACGACCTTTAAACGTTCTTCATTCAGAGAGAGAGAAAGGGAGCCACAAGCAAAACGCAAAGGACGCGATCCGCAAAGAACGCGTGCGGCAGCCGCCGTTGTGTCAACTACGCGCTCGTTCGCGCACGCCCTTGCCTGCAAAGAAGCGCGCGCGCGCGCGCGCGATGCTAAACTTCCTTTCCGAACGGCGAGAAGAGTTGAAGGCAAGGTTCTGCTGCCGCGCTCATAGCGTCGTCACACACAAGGCACGTCAATGCCGACACAGGGTAGGAGGAGCCCGCCACTCACCAGCGTTGACAGCGACGACGCAGACAGCGGCGAATACAATGCTCGACCAAGTCCAAGTGCGAAGAACGCCTGCGCGATGATGTATCCGCGGCACGCGAAGCCACGTCGCCGCACACGATGCGGCAGGCCGGCCCGCGGCCTGCATTCCTCTAGTAGAAGACACCCCCCGCGCACGGCAGGGCTGGAGACACACTGGTTTGCTTGGTACACGACGTGGACGACTAAGAGCACATACAACCCCCCGCGCCCGACGACGATCTCGGAAGTCGCCGGTGCTCGGTCGTCTTCGACGAGCGACCACGATTAGCGGGTGCAAGCACGCGACGTCTGTCTCGAAAGAACAAGCAGAGCGGCAGTGGGCGCCACAAGCACAGACACACGCGCGCGCGCGCTCTGCCCGGCGCGCTTGCTACCTGCGCTCGGAGTCTGGACCACGGTTTTGTGCAGACGACGCCGGCGACGCGCACACGACGCGCACCCAGCTGCGGCGGAGGGAGGCAAGGCGTCGCTGTCGCAAGCGCGCAATGATGATAGCGCGCAGGCGTGTGCTGCCATCTAGCGGCAGCGGAAGACGATTGAGTGCTATGCGGCAGCACCCGCTTGATTCCAGTTCCCCGGTAAGACCGCAACTAGGAAGGCTTTTAGTTTTATTTCTTTTCCGGGCAGGGACAAAAAAAAAAAAGAGGGAGAGAGAGAGAGAGAGAGAGGTGAAGCTGAAGAAGAAAAAAAAGGGGGGGGGGGGTACGCACTGCCGCTGACAGGAAAGAGGCGGTTGGGCAGGTGAGGATGTTATCTCGCATCTTTATATCCCGGGTGTCTTTTAGTGTACAAATGAAATCGGGGAGGGGACTCCTGTATCTGATGTACGCACCGTGGTTGCGACCATGGTAGGGCGTTGCTTCGGCTTTCATTTCCTTATTATAGTACCCTTTGAAAAGAAGCGTGATTTAGCGTCCGTGTGAACGGTAAGTACAATGTCATATTGATGGCATGGCTCCGGAAAATAAAACAAGAAATTCTTTAGAAAATATGAAAGAAAACAAGTTGATGTCCTTCGTGCACAAAATAAAAAATAAAAGAAAGCGATTGGTCAGAATTCGTCGTATATCACAAGACCACGCAGAAGTCAATAGCGTAAAACATGCACTGCGTTATTATTGTCGAACATCACTTCATAATGTTTCTGCAATAGCTTGAGCCGCTGTGTTACGTGGTTATTGTATATACTAACCACTTCTTCCTGTCTTCGTCATCGTCTTTCATCAATCTTTCTCTCTCCTTTCCTTTTTTGCCCCTCTGCGTAGTAGCAGGCCACGGTATACCAGCTTAGGCAGACCTCCTTGCCTTCCTCTGATAAGCTCTCTTACCCTCTCTTTCTCTCCCTCCCTCTCTCTCTTAGCGGATACATAAGACGCGAAACCCAGTGCGCCGTGTCTGCAGAATCACCTCCTCGAATCACGAAGCTTGAGACGCAAAATCTGTCGTGTGACACGTAATACAGCCTTTCCTGAGAAAACGACGGTCTATGGTTGCACATCAATGCTTAGCAAAAGATGAAGATCGAAGGCCTTTCCTCCCTTTCAACGTATGTCTTCATCGCACAACATAATGATCAAATCTCCCCATCTCCTCTCTCTCTTCTTTGTCCTCTCATTCTCCTACCTCTTCTCCCTGTGGCGCTAAGCCGTGCTCCCTAATGGGTTGTTCTTTTTCCCCACGACAGCCACATCCCACAGTACATGACAGATGCCTGATTCCATGCAACGCAAAGAAAGAGGTTGATCACATGGACGAATAGATTACGAATTGTAATTATGAATGAATACACACAAGCTGAAAGTTGCCCAACGGGCACCTCACTAGAATAAACAAGACCTAGTTGGACGGCCCTTTCAGCCATCACTTTATTTCCTGCGTTTAATGCCGTGTTTTACAAGCTTCACGTAATACTTAAGCAAACTGCATGCACAGGTACGATATACTATCTATCTATCTATCTATCTATCTATCTATCTATCTATCTATCTATCTATCTATCTATCTATCTATCTATCTATCTATCTATCTATCTATCTATCTATCTATCTATCTATCTATCTATCTATCTATCTATCTATCTATCTATCTATCTATCTATCTATCTATCTATCTATCTATCTATATTATCTATCTATCTATCTATCTATCTATCTATCTATCTATCTATCTATCTATCTATCTACATCTATCTATCTACTATCTATCTATCTATCTATCTATCTATCTATCTATCTATGCACACACACGCAAATGCTTGAAGATTAACGGCGCACATCACCAATCGTAAGCAGATCTAAATGTCTGTGTTTATTTATTTATTTATTTATTTATTTATTTATTTATTTATTTATTTATTTATTTATTTATTTATTTATTTATTGGGTTACTTCAGCATTTCGTCCCTATGGAAATGCAGCAGCCGCGGCTGGAGTCGCAGGCATCGTGCTCGGGAGGTATACAGTGCCATAGAGCCACCGAGCCGGCGCGCGACAGAACGGTCATCCAAGACGCGCATGCGGAGGCTGAGAAAATCTCCTCGTATCGTGACAGCGCTTGCAACAGCAGCCGGGAGAGGATTTCCTTAGGCCGGCCAACCATCTCAAGTGCTGCGGAAAGCCGCCCTGGTAAACGAAGGAATGTGGCGGCACGATCACAGAGGACCGGATTAAGAGAGCCGGAGACAGCCGAGGCTAATGAGCTCCGAGGCTTCTTCTTTCCTCTTCGCTTTATTCGACGCGTTAGGACTCTTGTACGAGGCTAACAAGGAATCAGACAAGAGCGCATTAAATATACATACAGCTCGAAAAAAAAAACAAATGGCGAATTTGACGTTGCTGCGTTCATTTCGGTAAAGGAAAAGAGCTAACCAGCGCGACGTCTAACCATCGCACGCTAACAAGCTCATGCATGCGGTATATATCGCAGAGAAAAAAAAAGCAAAATAAGGGAGATTAAAGGAACCGCCCTGCAGTAACGCGATATACTTTAGCTGTCTTGTACAAATTGCAACTGTGGGTCGTCTACAGAGAATCATTCTTGTGGGCGGAAGCGCACGGTACAATTGCAACGCGTAATAATATCCCTTGGCAAACCAGATTTACGCCACCACCCTGCGCTATCGCGTTAAAGCCGAGAAATGGAAATACCGCCGTGCATTTTTACTAAAGAACATACTGCTGTTCTTATTGAGCATTACGACGACCACACTCGCGAATAAGTGTGGACCTTATACGTAAAGCACGGAATATCAGAGCCCATGTGCCTGCAAGACTTTCAACCACCTGGCTACACAATAAATGTCTTTGGTGGCGATAGGAGGAATGGTTTTTCTTATGGAACTACGAGATGGATAGTATTGTGTACATTTGCACTAATTAGCAACGCGAAATTTCCTTTCCTGCGGGACCAGTCATGAGATTGCGATTGTTGAGTGAGAAAAAATTGTTCTAGGAGGAGAAAAATATTCCGGCGAAGAGAAAGGGGAGGAGGGGGTTGTAATGTTCCTGTGGTAGAAAGTGAGGAAACTGTGGAAAGGCTTTTGAGAGGATGAAGGTAATGATATGTTCAGGAAATCACTTTTATTGATTGGTTACGTCATAGACGATGTCACCCCTGGCGAGGCGGCGGCTTAAGCGGTGAAGGCGTAGCCAAGGGGGGGAGGGGGGGGGGAGTTCAAACACCCAAAATTTCAATCTTGCTTGCGTATATAACAAGCACACATACAAACGCACGGACGAACATACCATAAAGTATGGTTGAACCCCCCCCCCCCCGAAAAAAATTTCTGGCTACGCCCTGTTAGCGGTACTGAAGGAGGAGGAAGAAATAGTTCGAAAGACAGGGATAGTATAGCCAGTTCTAAGGCCGGTTGGCTACCCTGTGCTGTCGAAAGGGGGTAAGAAAAAAAAATATAATAGGAAAGAGATGTTGCAGAAGAAAGGGAAAGAGGGGGAAACAAAGTGAAGAAAACATGTCACAGCTTCGACTCAATGATAATAATGAGGTTTAACGTCCCAATACCACGACATGATTATGAGGGACGCCGTAGTATAGGGCTCCGGAAATTTCGACCCCCTGCGGTTCTTTAATAACGCGCACCTAAATATAAGTACATGGGCTAACACATTCCGCCAAAACGAACAAGCAGCCGACGCGATCATTAGTCGAGCGCCATAACTACTAGACAATAGTTTCAACACAAGGGCGAAGCAATGAGTGCGATAGCAAGAAATTGCAATGGATAGGAAGAA